>NC_021165.2:40187603-40188578 GCF_000331145.2 Cicer arietinum
GAAGATCAAGGAGAAAATGAAGACTTCACAAGATCGCCAGAAGAGTTACGCGGACAAGCGTCGCAGACTTTTGGAATTCGAACAGGGTGACCATGTATTTCTACGAGTCACACCTACTACTGGAGTAGGTAGAGCCTTGAAATCGAAGAAGCTGACTCCGAAATTCATTGGACCATATCAGATTTCTGCACGAATTGGGCCAGTTGCTTATCGGATTGCATTACCTCCGATACTGTCCAATATCCATGACGTGTTTCATGTGTCGCAGTTGAGGAAATATCTCGCAGATCCATCTCACGTGATCGAACCAGACACAATCCAGCTAAAGGATAACCTGTCGTTCGAAGTACCACCCGTGAGAATTGATGACAGGAAGATTAAGCGGTTGAGGACCAAGGATGTTTCGTTGGTCAAGGTGATCTGGAACCCAATTACTGGAGATGCGACTTGGGAACTGGAGAGCAAGATGAGGGAACAACACCCAGAGTTATTTATCGATGCATAGTTTCGAGGACGAAACTAATTTTAGGGGGGGAGTAATGTAAGACCCATAATTTTAAAGTACCATTTATGTATTTTTGGTGTATTTTGGATTTTGGCTCGGAGGCTTTTAAGCCAAAGTTAATAATATTTTGGAGTTTTATAATCAAAAAGATATTTTGATGCCAATTAAAATTTCTCGTCGAAAAATAAATTGAATTTAACTGCGATGAATCCTTTACGGAGAATTTAATGCGTTTCGGGTGAAACGGTAATTTAATAAATATCTAGATTTTGAGATATTTGTTAAGTTATATTTATTATATTTATATATGTTTGTTTGGAGGGAAAAAGAAAGGAAAACTAGAAGGAAGGAAAAGGAAAAGAAAATAGTATATAAAGGAAGGAAGGAAAAAGGAAGAAAGGAAAAACAAAGGAAAGAAAAAGAAAGGAAGGAAATTTCCAAATTTCCATCTCCTTCCTCTGAACATCACG
>NC_021165.2:40191939-40193543 GCF_000331145.2 Cicer arietinum
ATAATCGATTGTTCAATTGATTTATCAATGCTTTGGTCAGTTATGTATTACTTGATGGTTTGAGAACTTCATTTTGATTTCATTTTTAATTGGCAAGCATTACATGAACTTTTAGCATATGAGAAATCCTTTTAAGGTGCATGCTTAGTTGAAAGGTTATTTTGTGCATTTAAAACTTAAATGTTATGTGTTATCTGTTAATTTCGGTTGGTGACCCTTTACAACTATTGTGGAAATCTGGGCTTTGCCCTCAGATGAGAGCCAGGACGATCCTACCGGTTCGTACCCTACGGATGGGAATGTAGATGAGAATACTTGACTGGAGCTATGTTAGGAGGATCTCACGGGGCGCGTGGAGATCACTCAAGGTGTATAGCTATAGTTTTTGTAGAATGATCAGATTAGGTTGACATAGAGGGAACATATGTCTTTCTTTTGAATTGTATTTATTTTAGATTGGAAGACTGTACCTATACTAATATTGTCAGCATGACATGTTATTTTCGATGGGTTACATGTACCACTTTTGATGTGTAAATATTTTGGATTCATATTTCGAGAAACTTTTCCGCTGCTTGTAAATTATAATGACTTAATTATTTATCCAAAGGTTTTACCTTATTTATTTCTCTGTTTTATTTTAATTTCTTTTGAAAAAAAAAATACACCATCGTTTTGAAATTCGGTGTGTTACAATAGAGAATTAACTGCTCAGAAAAAATCTCTCTACACTCTTTTCTTTCGAGGAAGTATTCTCGCGAGATAAAGCAAGAGTTAACTAGTTTACCCAAGGTGATAAAAATAATGTTTATTTTCATATAGTTGTCAAAATTCTTTATTGCTTAGAAAAATATCTCTACAGTCTTTTCTTTCAAGGAAGAATTCTCCCGAGATAAAGCTAGAGTTAACTGGTTTACGAAAGGTGATAAATGTAACACCCAGTTTTTCAAAGCGAGGGTATATTTTTTTTTTCAAAAGAATTTAAAATAAAGCAAAGAAATAAATAAAGAAATGCCTTTGGATAAATAATTGAGTCATTATAATTTACAAGCAGCCGAAAAGTTACTCAAATTATAAATCCAAACCATTTACCCAACAACAAATGGTACATGTAACCCATCGAAAATAACATGTCAAGCTGACAATATTAGTATAGGTACAGTCTTCCATTTTAAAATAAATGCAATACAAAAGAAAGACATCTGATCCCTCTATGTCAACCTAATCTGATCATTTTAGAACCCAACTAAACACCCGGAGTGATCTCCACGCACCCCGTGAGATTCTCCTAACGTAGCTGCAGTCAAGCGTTCCCATCTCCATTCCCGTCCGTAGGGTACGAATCGGTAGGATCGTCCTGACTCTCATCTGAGGGCAAAGCCCAGATTTCCTCAATAATTGTAAAGGTCACCAACCGAAAATAACAATTAACACATAACATTTAAGTTTTAAATGCTAAAAATAACTTTTCAACTAAGCATGCACCTTAGCAGGATTTTCAATATGCGAAAAGTTCATACAATGCTTTGCCAATTAAAAATGAAAGTAAAATGAAGTTCTCAATCCCCTAATTATAACATAACAAATCAAGACATGGATAGTTT
>NC_021165.2:40195922-40203362 GCF_000331145.2 Cicer arietinum
CACTCACCCAACCTTGGGTTACTAGTCTTGAAGAAAGAAAAGCAACGAAAATGAAAATGGGAGAAGGAGGGAAAAATGGTCGCAGGTAGCAGAGGAAGAAGATGGAAAAATCAGATTTTCCTTCCTTCCTTTTTCCTTTCTTTGTTTTTCCTTCCTTTCTATTTCCTTCTTTCCTTTATATAACCTTTTCTTTTCCTTTTCCTTCCTTCTAATTTCCTTTCTTTCTATTCTCTCCAAGCAACCATATATATATATATATATATATTAAATATAACTTAACAAATATCTCAAAATATCTAGATATTTGTTAAATTACCATTTCACCCGTAACGCATTAAATTCTCCGTAAAGGATTTACCGCACTTAATTTAAATTTATTTATCGACGAGTAATTCTAAACGGGGTCAAAATAACTTTTTGATCCTATACACTCCATAATATTATTAACTTTGGCTAAAAAGCCTCCGAGCCAAAATCCAAAACATATAAAATACATAAAGTGTACCTTAAAATTATGGGTCTTACAATAAAACTAATATTTATTTTCATAAACTTTCCAAAATTCTTTATGCCTCTAAGCAAGCTTAGGTCACCAATGCATGCATGAACATCATCATATTAGCTAGTAACACACTAGATCACTCAACTAGAGCGTCCAAAATCATTATGCCTTGTTTTAAACCAACCTGGTTTAGACACAAAGTAATCACCTTTGATAATCATCCAATACCAATCAAAATACACAAATTGCTTAATCTCATAATATCATTCATATATATGTAATTCATATAACACACATATATTGAAGATAACTCACAAATAGAACCAATACATAGCATCACATTGCATTTATATAGCATATAATTCAAGTAGGAAAGCGAATTAAGTTGAGAAATCAACATGACCTACGTGGAGTATTTCAGCCATATCTGGAGTTGTAGATGTCCAATTGGGGTCAAACCAAGTGCAAATAAAAGTTACGGTCCATAGCTACAACGTTTATGAAGATACTGGAACCCAATTCAATTTCAAAATAGGAGAAAAATTCAGAAAAAGTCAAATAGAAGAAGCTGTGTGTCTAAAGCGCAACAGTTGCGCCTAAAGCGCAACAGTTGCGCTTGGATGCATTTCCACCCTTTTGACACTGTCCAGGCACGCCAAGAGCGCAAATCCCGCGCCTGGGTCACGTAGCGCGCTGCTGAATGTATAAAAACACATTTTTCTAACTTTTTAGCGATCTTTTTTACTATTGGGAAGTTGGGTGACTTGTGCCCTAGCATACAAACTCAAAGACAACCATTTCTAACACCACTGGAGCAGTTTTATCAAGAATCATTCATGAATCTTTCTTGTAATTCTTCTCTAATATCAAATCTCTATTTTTTCTATCTCTATCATGAGTAACTGAACCCTATTTGTTAGGAATGAGTGTAACAAGATGAAACCCTTATTTTTCAGATTTGATTTCTAGTTATATGAATGAGTTTATTGAATTATTGTACTCATCTATGTGCTTAATGCTTTTTATTGCTTGATCAACATTAAAATGTTCTACGATTTGTATTTTAAAACGGAAGTGGACTTTACGAATGCTTGAGATGAAAAATTCATGAATTTGTAGTCTAGGTATAGATGCAGGTCACGAAACCAATTTAATTAGTTGCAGAGGCAATAGTTTAAAAAGAGAATGCATGTACGATAATGCTTAATTATAATCTTAAATCCACTAAGGAATTAGGGGTTACTTTGGAATTAAAGGTTCTGTCACTAAGACATTAGGGCAAAAATAATAAAGATAATTCGTTAATAATTCAATAAAGAAATTCAATAAAGGAATTCAATAACTAGGATCAAATTAGACACCAAGGTTGGATTCGAAGTAAAACTCATCCCTGATATTTTGCTTATTATAAAGGATCAATTTTATTATTGTTATTAATTTTAAATATTATTTCAATCAACTTGGGAACTTTTTTTTTCAATTTTAGTAATTAAATATAATTTCGATAGTAAAACGCAATCCTTGAGTTCAACACTCGGTACTACCGTTTTATTATTATTTGCAACGTTTCAATACACTTGCTGAAACACTATTAGTACTCTTGTTTACTTGATTGAAATTGTGATATTACTTGAATGCACCGTTTGTTTGATTTCTTATTATGTGATTGATTAGACTGGATTGTGCATTGTGAGTAGTGTAACCCAAATATTGGGATTTTATTGTGATTGATTGATATACATGTATAATGATGTAAATTATGATGAATATTGTGAATTCAAAGTGAAACTTATTGAGTTGTGATGATCGAGTTAGTATGAGATAAATGTTGTAGATGTTGGAGTGGGGGTTATTTTGTCATCATATAGGGAGGGTCTGATAATCCTAGTGTTTCAGGGAAGTACAACTGAATGACCCTGTTCGTGGAGGGCTACAGTCGAACTGTAAGGTAAGTCTGATAGACCTTGGGTGTACTTCTGGTGGGGAATTCCTAAGTGGATTAGTGGGTTATTCCCTAAGGTCGGGAGCTACCGTGCAACACAAGAGTACCCTGACTATCGCATATATGTGTCTCAGGTTGAGTTGAGGGGATCTATGAGGACTTTGTCATTCATGAAATGTCCGTCCACTTCTGTAATGGTATAGTATCAGGCCTCATAACCAAGTACTTCTTAGTAGAATGGTACCAAATGATGATGAAGTATAGAGTATAGGACATGCATAACATTTCATCCTTATAGCTGCTTTATTGTGATTGAATTAGATTAACCTTTGATATCATGTTCTTGAATGTTTCTCTTTATTTGTGTTGTTTTGAATACTTGCGTGTTCTCCTCGCTTATCTTATACTATTACATAATTTCGAAATTCACCCTTAATTGGTTGTGTTTGGTGTTTGCGATGGACGCAGGCGAGTTGCAAGCTGCAGATGATTACTAGTACCATCAGAGTGGCAGAAGCCTTCTTGTCTTGAAGACTTTTATTATATGATTTTTTTACGTCTTTTGTGTTTGGGATTTCCCATTCTGACAGTGACACCAGGTTGGGACTATATTTGCAATTATTACTATATTTATTTACGTATATGTCCAAGAGATTTTATTGTCTAAAATTATAATTGAGTTGTTGAGTTAGATGGAAATTTTGGATTAACGTGACATGTTCATGATTACGTGATACTCTTTACCTTGAAAAAAAATTTTTGGAAGTTTATATATTTTCTTGAAGAATTTCATTATTTTAAAACTTAAAAAATAAATAAATAAATAAATAAATAAAAACTTTTAATATTAATTTGGGGCTTAGGGTGTCACAATTGTGTTTAAGAAATTGTTTGCTAACTTGTGCATGTCTGTTGTTGTATTGAAGAAGAGATTTTTTTTTCTCTTTGTATTTTTCCTTTTTGTTGAGTGAATCCATTGATTTTGTTTATGTGTGTTCATTTGGTTGATAATAAAAAGAATATGACAGTTTACAACTTACGGATTGAAGTATTGATAAATATTATGAACATTTTTATTTTGATAGTTTTACAAGAACAAAACTTAATTTACTTTATGCCCCTTTTTTTTACTTTTTTTTTTACTAACTCAACATGTTTTTGGAGTTTAAGAAAAACTGGATGTTACCGGTGAGGTTTTGGGACTTTTGGTTTCATTATGCATGTTAAGACAACTTTGATTATGTCTATTTTGGAGATTTATGATTATTGTTGCTAATGAACTTGCTGATATCCTCCTTGTATTGCTAAAAGAAAAAGCTCAAGTTGTTGTCATGTGGGAACAAATGAATAAATGAGTATCTAATAAAGTTATCAGCAGTTTTACAAGCAAACCTAAATCTATTGCAATACTCCAAAGAATAAGACTTCTTCTTTAGTACCTTATCGTTGCTTTTTTAATAGGCATTATTCTTTTAATAGTTATTCGCTTGAGTTTAATTTCTTGTTTCTCCCAAACATATTTGTTCCTTTCTTTGGTAATTTTATGATACTTATTTTTTCTTACTTTGCAATTTTAGCAATTGAGCTAATCATATAATTTTGTGCATTAGCGTTATTTGAATGATACTTTGATTCTTATTATTAGTAGGGAAGTCAATAGGGTCCATGGTAAGGGTGAAACCACTGGTGCCATGGTGATCAAGCTGTTAACATTTGGTGTGACATGCTAGGAAAAGTGGAAGAACACTACGACATTCAAATTTGTGATACCCAACTTAGTGGTAAATTTTTGGTACGTTCTATGAATTTATTTTGCTGCTTGCAGATGTTCTATATATTCTGATCATATACATAAAAACAGACCCTAGGGACAAGGTGTCTTTTTCATAAGCAAGGTGTTCTATATATTATGATCACAAACAGTGTGTCTTTATAATTGATAATTTAGTAGTGATGTTTAGTTTTCATTTAATTGTTATTGATGCTTGATTTTGTAGGTTCAACTTTGTATTGATTGTAGTTGTTAATTAACAAGTTGCTAGTTTGCCTTGTGCTCCTAAAATTTGTTATACACTATCATTTACTTGTTCATTTTTCATTTGCTAACTTTCAAGTGTTGTTAGAGCCAAACGTTTTGTAGCCTTTTATTTTTGTGAAGTACAAGGTTAGCTTTACTGGAAAAATATACGGTCATACATGAAAATCCTAATATTCCAAGAAACACATTGGTTTGTTTTTGGTTACCAGAAGGAATTCATTAATAGTAAGTGTTTAAAAATTATATAATCTAGCTTATTGCTTGTGATTTCCTCACTCTCTCGTGTCCAACGTCTTGGCTTTGCTTCAATTTTCATTAAGGAAACTCTCCCAATATAATTTGACGTAATGATTGTGATTTCTCAAGTTAATGTTGAACATATGGATTGTTTTTCCACTTAATTCGGAGATCAGGAATATCATGGTAACAAGGAAAATGGCCAAAGTCTGAAAATCAAGAGATTTTACCATGGGAAACGTTACCGACGAAACTTTAGAAGATAATATTTCTTTTCTTTAGTTTTACCTATGATATATTTGTGTGTAAATTTATCCATGACATTTCCTTGAGTAAATTACCAACGGAAATCTTACGAGTAAATGCAACCTATGAATTTTCCATTGGTAATATTTTACCTACGAACAATTTAGCCACAGACCTGTGTATGTAGATAATCCGCGAATAATTATTGATTGTCCACGGATATACCGTAAATAAAGTCAAAATTAGCCATAGATAATAGCAGATTTTCTTGCAGGAACGGGACTTAAAATATGAGATTTGATTAGAGTTCGAATAAAAAAGACTTTGACATTTAGAGTTGTTTTAATAGCTTTATTCACGATTCTAGACTTAAAACATATTCATCTAAATAAAGGGGGCCTAAATGTGAGCCTCGTGATATGCCCATATTTGTATCAGGATGTCTTGGTTTACCAAAAAGCTTGCACACTATGTAGTTAGAAAATGCTTTTCTTAAAACAGAAAAAAGGTTAATAAATATGTATTAGGGATCTTATAAAAAAATATTTTGTATAAAGTGAAAAAACAGAGTTCTCAAGAACCATACTCAGCTACTTGCATTTATATTTTGTCAAAAAAAAAAAATTTACCTATCAAACAGATTTTATTTATACACAATCTACCAAGTAAGTAATAATGAAATAAAATATAATAGAATTTCTTATGGTACATTCAAAAATTGAAGAATGTTGATATATTTGTTTCTAAATTAATAAGTTAAATATTACTTTTATGAATTAAATGACTAATTTTTTACATTTTATCATAAGAAAAATTTAATATTCACTATTATTAATAATAAAATTTAATTATTATAATTTTTTAAATGATAAAAAATAATATTTTTTCTTAAGATAAATATTTAAATATTAACTTAAATACTAAATATACTATATTGATAAATGTAAATAATGCAAATTGACATATATACCATATAATCTATCTGCTTATTGTTGTCTAAAAGAAAAGAAGGAATGATTATTTAATGCAAATAATATATATATATATATAGCTAACATCAAAGCTCAATCTTTTAGTTGATTATTCTTCCCACACTTTTCTTTGAAGGAGGAACTCTTTTTCAAAAAAATATCAAAATACTCATTTTGAAACTTAAATACCAAAATGTTTTTTTTTTTTTTTTTTAAAGTTATGAGTCGCCATTTGAAATGGCGACCTCCTTAAGTAAGTCCAAATTTCAAATGGCGACTTCTCAAAGGGTTTAAAAAAAAACAATTTAATTTTTTTTTGAATTTTTAATGACATAACAAAAATATTATATATACATATATATATATATATATAATTAATATAATTCATAAAAATACATAAATAGAAATTTTAAATTACGATAAAATTTTAGAAAGTCCAAGTTCCAAATGCCGATTTCCCAAAGGTTTTTTTTTAAAAAAATTATTTCAATTTTTTTCTTTCAATTTTTATTGAAATAACAAAAATAATATATATATATATATATATATAATTTATAAAAATAGATAAATAGAAATTTTAAATTACGATAATTGACTAGAGTTGGTTGTAACATTTGGACAATGTTTTTGAGTATGACCAGTTAACCGACATAGTCAACATTTTATTGGTACTGTTTCTTTAACGTCCATTTCAGTTCTAATACGGGTACTATTCGGACGACCTTTTTTAATTCTCTACATTTGAGGATTGTGATGCAATATTTCACCTTCATATGTGGGCCAATATCCTTCATTAGGTATAGGTGGAAACTCTTCTTTGTAGATGTTAAATACATTAACAACCTTGTACACGTTAGGTAGAAGCACTAAATAGTTTTGACGAGCATAAGAACATGCAGCTATGACATGTGAACAAGGAACATTTATAGCCTGAAATTTTCCACAATCACACCATTTTCTTGAAGGTTGACTTCAAAATGACCAATTGGTCACACCTCTCTTGGGTTTATTGTTTCATGCACCATGAAAGAATAATGATTTCGGTCGAATTGCATGACTTGATGAGTATTAGATTTACCAACTTCACATTTGATCTTGTCCATGCAATCGTCTGTGTATACTCGACCAGAAGCTAATGATGCCTGATGTTGTTGTCCCATTTCTGCATATAAAACTCTCAATCTATAATATATTGATTGTACCAAAGCAGTGATTGGGAGATTGCGTGTACCCTTGTGCACTGCGTTGATTGACTCCGAAATGTTTGTTGTCATGTGTCCCCCATCATTGACCTTGAGAATAAGCCATAGTCCATTGTTCTGGGGGGATATTATCGATCCATCTTAAAGCCTCTAGATTTTATGTCTTAATTTCATTGCGGTAATATTTGAATGATGGCTCATTTAATGCATATCATGTTAGAAATGATGTAAAAATTATCAAATATGATAAAGTGATAAGTGGAAAATATACTAAGAAGAATTAGATCATTACCCATACAAAC
>NC_021165.2:40207005-40245509 GCF_000331145.2 Cicer arietinum
CAATTTTTATTGAAATAACAAAAATAATATATATATATATATATATATAATTTATAAAAATAGATAAATAGAAATTTTAAATTACGATAATTGACTAGAGTTGGTTGTAACATTTGGACAATGTTTTTGAGTATGACCAGTTAACCGACATAGTCAACATTTTATTGGTACTGTTTCTTTAACGTCCATTTCAGTTCTAATACGGGTACTATTCGGACGACCTTTTTTAATTCTCTACATTTGAGGATTGTGATGCAATATTTCACCTTCATATGTGGGCCAATATCCTTCATTAGGTATAGGTGGAAACTCTTCTTTGTAGATGTTAAATACATTAACAACCTTGTACACGTTAGGTAGAAGCACTAAATAGTTTTGACGAGCATAAGAACATGCAGCTATGACATGTGAACAAGGAACATTTATAGCCTGAAATTTTCCACAATCACACCATTTTCTTGAAGGTTGACTTCAAAATGACCAATTGGTCACACCTCTCTTGGGTTTATTGTTTCATGCACCATGAAAGAATAATGATTTCGGTCGAATTGCATGACTTGATGAGTATTAGATTTACCAACTTCACATTTGATCTTGTCCATGCAATCGTCTGTGTATACTCGACCAGAAGCTAATGATGCCTGATGTTGTTGTCCCATTTCTGCATATAAAACTCTCAATCTATAATATATTGATTGTACCAAAGCAGTGATTGGGAGATTGCGTGTACCCTTGTGCACTGCGTTGATTGACTCCGAAATGTTTGTTGTCATGTGTCCCCCATCATTGACCTTGAGAATAAGCCATAGTCCATTGTTCTGGGGGGATATTATCGATCCATCTTAAAGCCTCTAGATTTTATGTCTTAATTTCATTGCGGTAATATTTGAATGATGGCTCATTTAATGCATATCATGTTAGAAATGATGTAAAAATTATCAAATATGATAAAGTGATAAGTGGAAAATATACTAAGAAGAATTAGATCATTACCCATACAAACAAGTTTTCTTTGAAGTTCCTTGTCCTTGAACTCTCTCATGAAATTTTGTGCAATGTGTCAAATTCAGTACACATGTGTTGACGGAGGATCATGCCAACCATTATTTGGATTATTATAAGCACTTTTAATGGATTTGTGTTTATCTTAAATCAAACAAACGTCGACTTGAGGTGTTACATACCTTATTAGATTTTTCAAAAAAAAAGCTCCAAGCACCCCCTGTCTTACCTTCCACAAGTGCATAAGCAATGGGAATTGTATTTTTGTTTCCATCTTGTGCAATAGCAAGCAAAAGAGTCCTCTTGTGCTTTCTGTACAACCAAGTTCCATCCATTGAGACAAATGGTTTACAAAATTTAAACCCAGATATGCACGGAGGGAAAGTCCAAAATAGTCATTTTAAATTTTTTGACCCCTGTAATAGAGTATTATCAGAATACGCAAGTGATACTTCCATTTCCACAATAGTTCTCGGAGGAAATTTTTGCATAGCCAACAACCACCTTGGAAGGTCATTGTAAGACTTTTCCCTGTTTCCATAAATCGTTTTGATAGATTTGTTCTTTGCCATCCATGCCTTTCTATAGGTGATTGTGTAGTTGTATCGTTTCCGAATATGTGCAATGATCGCATTCACTTTAATTGATGGATCAGCTTTCAAGAGTGACCTTAGGCTTTTGCATATGATGTTAGAGTCAAGCTTTGTATGATCCTGTGACATAGAGGAATTTGCGCAATTGTGGGGCCCCCTCAAACGACCAATCACCCATTGCTTACTTATTTGGCTTAACGAAGCTCTGCATTTGAACAAGCATTATGGATTCAAACATTTAATTACATACTTGTATTGATCAGATTGCACTACACGGTAATTGCGGGAGTGTTTTATGCGATAATGCTTAATTGCAAGTTGACAATCTGGTTTGCTATTAAACTTCATTCCAATCTCAAGAGATGCATCTAATGGAGGTGGTTCATTAGATGACATATCAAATTCAGAGGATTGGTAAGCATAATCCATGTTTAGATTACACATATGGAATGGTGGATCGTATGTCGTTTTAGTTACATCAGGTTCTAGCTCTAGATCGTCACCATTATCATCATCCTCGTCCTCGTCTTCATCGAAGTATGTTTCTTCTTCACTCTCCTCACTTATTTCTTGTTGATCAAAATCGGAAATATCATCTAGTGGAATATATGGTTCAGGTTGAGATGCTCCATGCTGAGATGGTTCAGGTTCAGATGTTTTGGCTTGGTCAAAGTATGGTTCGGGTTGGTAAGATTCATAATTTTGAAAAGAATAAGTGTTTTGTGTTTGAAAATGGTATTCAGGGTGAGATGTGGTTGAGGATGATGGTTGACCAACATCGTATAATGGATTACCATCCTCAAATGTGACATATAACTCGATAGATCTGAGTTGTGGCCACTGTTTATGAACATCAAACATGAGTTCAACATCTTCATCGTCTTCAACATTTAACAATTCATAATGAACTAGGCCTAGTCCAAATAAGATAGGGTGTCGAAAAATTATATTAGACACCTTCTGATTTTCTAACCTCAACTTTGCTTCAATTTTTTTCTTCAAGTAAGTAAGGTTGCATCCAAAATGAACTTGAATAGCTTTTTTTCCGTCACTTTGGAAATATTTACCAATATCTTGTCTTTCACATATTTCACCATTGTAATAAATCAGAAAAACTATATTTTTTGGTGTCATTGATATGAAAATGAGATATTGAGATTCAGATGAAATGAAATGAAATTAATGTATCATACTTATAGATAACCAATTGTGATAAATGCAATTATAGACAACCAATTGTGATACATGCAATGCTGCAAAGTGCTGCCAACACTTGTGCATCGCCCTTGTGATAATTCAGACGTGCATGCATGCCCTTACAAGTCGCCTTTCCCAAAGGCGACTTCGTGACATTCCTTTAGCAAGTCGCCAATACAAATGGTGATCTCGTGACACCACCAATAGCAAGTCGCCATTCCAAAAGACTACCTTGAAAAAGCTTTCAGAATTCGCCTTTCCAAATGGCGATTTAGATGGAATCAGAATATGAATATATTCTCACGTTGGGAAGTTGCAAAAATGTGTTCAGTCTTCTCAATGTGAAGCCATGCATAATATTTTATTAGTCATTCAAAGTGTTGTCTTGTTTATAAATAGGCCAAGTCTATGATCATATTTCTTCACTCTTCAATTCTTCACAACTTCACTCTTCTTTATATTGTCACTCTTCCACTATTAATATTTCTTCCTTGCTCTTTATATTTCATTTAAATGGCATTGTTATGGAATGATGATACTCACAAACCAGTGACTGAATAATATGTGTCAACAAAACTTTCAAATTCCAAGCTTTGTCTCTGTACCTCTCGTTTATCTGACTGACTAATATTTGCCTTTGCAGAGTAAGAAAAAAGAAGTATCATAAAATTACCAAAGAAAGGAACAAATATGTTTGGGAAAAACAAGAAATCGAGAGTTATGTGTTCAAAGTTATTGAGTTGAAGGAAATTAAACTCAAGAGAATAACTATTAAAAGAATAATGCCTATTAAAAAAGCAACGATAAGGTACTAAAGAAGAAGTCTTATTCTTTGGAGTATTGCAATAGATTTAGGTTTGCTTGTAAAACTGCTGATAACTTTATTAGATACTCATTTATTCATTTGTTCCCACATGACAACAACTTGAGCTTTTTCTTCTAGCACTACAAGGAGGATATTAGCAAGTTCATTAGCAACAATAACCATAAATCTCCAATATAGACATAGTCAAAGTTGTCTTAACATGCATAATGAAACCAAAAGTCCCAAAACCTCATCGGTAACATCCAGTTTTTCCTAAACTCCAAAAACATGTTGAGTTAGTAAAAAAAAAATTAAAAAAAGGGGCATAAAGTAAATTAAGTTTTGTTCTTGTAAAACTATCAAAATAAAAATGTTCATAATATTTATCAATACTTCAATCCGAATATTGTAAACTGTAATATTCTTTTTATTATCAACCAAATGAACATACATAAACAAAATCAATGGATTCACTCAACAAAAAGGAAAAATACAAAGAGAAAAAAAATCTCTTCTTCAATGCAACAACACACATGCACAAGTTAGCAAACAATTTCTCAAACACAATTGTGACACTCTAAGCCCCAAATTAATATTAAAAGTTTTTATTTATTTATTTATTTATTTATTTTTTTAAGTTTTAAAATAATGAAATTCTTCAAGAAAATATATAAACTTCCAAACATTTTTTTTTCAAGGTAAAGAGTATCACGTAATCATGAACATGTCACGTTAATCCAAAATTTCCATCTAACTCAACAACTCAATTATAATTTTAGACAATAAAATCTCTTGGACGTATACGTAAATAAATATAGTAATAATTGCAAATATAGTCCCAACCTGGTGTCACTGTCAGAATGGGAATTCCCAAACACAAAAGACGTAAAAAAAATCATATAATAAAAGTCTTCAAGACAAGAAGGCTTCTGCCACTCTGATGGTACTAGTAATCATCTGCAGCTTGCAACTCGTCTGCGTCCATCGCATCACCAAACACAACCAATTAAGGGTTAATTTCGAAATTATGTAATAGTATAAGATAAGCGAGGAGAACACGCAAGTAGTCAAAACAACACAAATAAAGAGAAACATTCAAGAACATGATATTAAAGGTTAATCTAATTCAATCACAATAAAACAGCTATAAGGATGAAATGTTATACATGTCCTATACTCTATACTTCTTCATCATTTGGTACCATTCTACTAAGAAGTACTTGGTTAGGAGGCCTGATACTATACCATTACAGAAGTGGACGGAAATTTCATGAATGACAAAGTCCTCATAGATCCCCTCAACTCAACATGAGAAACATATATGCGACAGTCGGGGTACTCTTGTGTTGCACGATAGCTCCCGACCTTAGGGAATAACCCATTAATCCACTTAAGAATTCCCCACCAGACGTACACCCAAGGTCTATCAAACTTACCTTACAGTTCGACTGTAGCCCTCCACGATCAGGCTCATTCAGTTGTACTTCCCTGAAACACTAGGATTATCAGACCCTCCCTATATGATGACAAAATAACCCCCACTCCAACATCTACAACATTTATCTCATACTAACTCGATCATCACAACTCAATAAGTTTCACTTTGAATTCACAATATTCATCATAATTTACATCATTATACATGTATATCAATCAATCACAACTCAATAAGTTTCACTTTGAATTCACAATATTCACCATAATTTACAT
The DNA here is from genome assembly GCF_000331145.2 of Cicer arietinum. Lineage (NCBI taxonomy): Eukaryota > Viridiplantae > Streptophyta > Magnoliopsida > Fabales > Fabaceae > Cicer > Cicer arietinum. Next base: position 40,212,313 of record NC_021165.2, read on the forward strand.
ATATATATATATATATATATTTATATCAGTCAATCACAATAAAATCCCAATATTTGGGTTACACTACTCACAATGCACAATCTAGTCTAATCAATCACATAATAAGAAAACAAACAGACGGGGCATTCAAGTAATATCACAATTTCAATTAAGTAAACAAGAGTACTAATATTGTTTCAGCAAGTGTACTGAATCGTTGCAAGTATTAATAAAACGGTATTACCGAGTGTTGAACTCAAGGATTGTGTTTTACTATCGAAATTATATTTAATTATTAACATTGAAAAAAAAAATTCCCAAGTTGATTGAAATAATATTTAAAATTAATAACAATAATAAAATTGATCCTTTATAATAAGCAAAATATCAAGGATGGGTTTTACTTCGAACCCAACCTTGGTGTCTAATTTGATCCTAGTTATTGAATTATTAACGAATTATCTTTATTACTCTTGCCCTAATGTCTTAGTGACAAAACCTTTAATTCCAAAGTAACCCCTAATTCCTTAGTGGATTTAAGATTAGAATTAAGCATTACTGTACATGCATTCTCTTTTTAAACTATTGCCTCTGCAACTAATTAAATTGGTTTCGTGACCTGCATCTATACCTAGACTACAAATTCATGAATTTCTCTTCTCAAGCATTCATAAAGTCCACTTCCGTTTTAAAATACAAATCGTAGAACATTTTAATGTTGATCAAGCAATAAAAAACACTAAGCACATAGATGAGTACAATAATTCAATAAACTCATTCATATAAATAGAAATCAAATCAGAAAAATAAGGGTTTCATCTTGTTACACTCATTCCTAACAAATAGGGTTTAGTTCCTCATGACAGAGATAGAAAAGATAGAGATTAGATATTAGAGAAGAATTACAAGAAAGATTCATGAATGATTCTTGATAAAACTACTCCAGTGGTGTTAGAAATGGTTGTCTTTGAGTTTGTATGCTAGGGCACAAGTAACCCAACTTCCCAATAGTAAAAAAGATCGCTAAAACCATGAGAAAAATGCGCTTTTATACATTCAGCAGCGCGCTATGCGACCCAGGCGCGGGATTTGCGCTCTGGGCGTGCCTGGACAGTGTCAAAAGGGTGGAAATGCACCCAGGCGCAGCTGTTGCGCTTCAGGCACACAACTTCTTCTATTTGACTTTTTATGAATTTTTCTCCTCTTTTGATTCTGAACTGGGTTCCGGTAACTTCATAATAGTTGTAGCTATGGACTGTAAATTTTATTTGCACTTGGTTTGACTCCAATTGGACATCTACAACTCCAGATAAGGCTGAAATACTCAACATAGGTCATGTTGATTTCTCAACTTAATTCGCTTTCCTACTTGAATTAAATGCTATATAAATGCAATGTGATGTTATGTATCGGTTCTATTTGTGAGTTATCTTCAAAATATGTGTGTTATATGAATTACATATTTATGAATGATATTATGAGATTAAGCAATTTGTGTATTTTGATTGGTATTGGATGATTATCAAAGGTGATTACTTTGTGTCTAAACCAGGTTGGTTTAGAACAAGGTAGAATGGTTTTGGACGCTTTAGTTGAGTGATCTAGTGTGTTACTAGCTAATATGATGACGTTCATGCATGCATTGGTGACCTAAGCTTGCTTAGAGGCGTAAAGAATTTTGGAAAGTTTATGAAAATAAATATTATTTTTATCGCCTTGCGTAAACCAGTTAACTCTAGCTTTATCTCGCGAGAATTATTCCTTGAAAGAAAAGACTATAGAGATATTTTTCTAAGCAGTAAATAATTTTGACAACTTTATGAAAATAAACATTATTTTTATCACCTTGGGTAAACTAGTTAACTCTAGCTTTATCTCGCGAGAATTCTTCCTCGAAAGAAAAGAGTGTAGAGAAATTTTTCTGAAAAGTTAATTCCCTATTAAAAAGATAATTAGAATAACCCACCTCATTAATTTGTTGTTGAAGATAATCAAATTTGGATTGAGCGATAGCTACCGTTTTATGACCATAACCAATAGTCTCTTTATTTCATATTTTGGAAGCATTTTTCATGAGCTTCATCTTTTGATAGAGAACCACCATGGGGCACCCCTGAACAACTTGATGCCAAATGTGTTGAACTAATCTCCTGCAATCATGATGTTGCAACTAACATATTTTGAAATTTAAAAGATGATGGAAACAAATTGATACCTTTATGCATTATCAGAAAAAGAGAAAAATGATTAGATTGACTCCTTTAAGTGTAAAAAGGAATTGATCTCAGTTTCAAGGACGAAACTATTTTAGGTGGGTAGAATGTAAGACACATATATTTTGTCCTAATTTTATTCTCATATTTAAATATTTTATCATGGTTTTGCTTATATATGAAAATTATTTTATTTTTCTTAAATGTGAACTATTTTGCTAGTGATTGTCATTACTAGTGGTTTTTCTAACTAATTGAAGGTATCTTGCTATTTTAATTTAGGTGATGTTGCTATCTATGTTTTATTCTATGAAATTAAATATTGTGATTTTTAATTTGCCGATGCATAGAAATATTTGAGGTTGGTGGTGTTACTAGCAATACGATTCATTTTATTTTAAGTGAACGTATGCGTACGATTATACAAAGTGCGATTAATAGAATTAGTAAGATCATACTATAATATATTAAAAAGCTAATTTGGAGTGGAACCACTCAACCCAATTGTAACTAAGACAATAACAAGAGCTTCCCCTAACCCTAACAAGACAACTCGACGCCTTCTCCCTTCTCTCATACTCTCTCAAAACTCTAGCATGACATTTGAGAGAAAATGAGAAGAAAAAATAAAGCCTTAGGAAGAGAAGTAGCGGCCAATTTAGTGGATTATCATTATTGAGAAAGAGCTATTAATTTGTTACTTATCTTTAATGTTCCAATTTTACTTTTAGTTTATCAAATTGGTATTTTCGCTCCATGTAGAAATCGTGACATGTAATTTATTTCTTAGGATTTTCTTAAGATATTGATATAAAAACCTATTTAGATTAGAGAAAATGTTTATCTATGTCAAAAATCAATTTTCATCCGAAAGAAGTCGTTATAAAGAATATGTCGTGTTTTAACTAATAGAAATTTTTATTGACTACAAACTCAATTTTTATTTGATTAAAATTTTATTGTGTGATATTTTGATTGTTGAAGAAATTTTATAAAGAAAAAAAAAACTTATTCAAGTTAAAAATAATAACTTTCCCATAAATAATAAATGTGTTGAAAGTTGTTAACATAGATATTACATTTAGATGTAAATTTTAAAAGTTGCAGATCTAAGATTTTATTTTTAGTTGCACTTGAAACAAAACGAAATTCTGATTTTTTTTATTTTATTTAAAGGGATTGATTTTAGACTCAAAGAAATTAGGAAATATTTTTGGGATGATTGAAAAGCTAAGAATAATTTTGTTATAACAAATTGATTTAGAAGTATTGAAAAACTGATTTTTCTGAAATATGAAATTTAAGTTTTGATGGATCACCTATGTCATTGTTGATTTTATTGATGTTTATAATTCAATTTTGATATTACTTAAGTTAGAATTTTGTTGAAATATTTATGATACTAGAAACAGATAAATTACAAAAAAATTCTCAATGTTAAGAAACTTCAAATATAATAATTTACTGGAAAAAAATTACAGGAGGTTATTATTGAATCTAATTATGTTTCTTTTTAGTATTATTAAAGAGAAATATTATTTTAGTTGATGGAAAGTAAAATTAAAATCGTTTCTAAATTCGTTGATAATTTATACGAAAAAAGTAATGAACCTTTAGTCACCACAGATTCTTAAGTATGAGTAGGACTAGATGAATTTTGACACTAAGTGAGCGACTATTTTGTGAAGGTGTGGAACCCTGTCCGAGAAAAGACGATACTTTATAATTTTAAGAACAAAGCTCAAAAAGGTAAGGGAATCGCAGCCAATTCTAAATCATGTGTGGGATAGTTCCTTTCATGGATAGTTCCTTTCATATATTTTCAATTGTTGTGATGCATAGGCTACTGCCTTCTTACTCTGCATGAGGACACTTCTCAATCCTTGGTGAGAGGAATCACAATAAATTTCACAGGGTTCATCAGGTTGTGGTAAAACTAGCACTAGCGAGGTCGTCAAACGTTCCTTTAACAGTCTAAAACTCGCCTCACACTCCTCTGTCCATGCAAATGGTTGGTCTTTTTTTGTAAGTCGGGTCAATGGGGATAAGATCTTATCAAAACCTTCAATAAATCTCCGATAATAACTAGTTAATCCAACAAAACTTCTAATGTTGGTAATAGTTTCTAGATGTTTCCAACCAACAACTGCTCTTACCTTGGATGGGTCGACTTCAATTCCATTATTTGAAATCACATGCCCCAGAAAAATAACTTCCTCCAACCAAACTCACACTTTGACAGGTTGGCATATAATTGTTTCTCGCGGAACACTAATAGGACTTAACGTAAGTGCTCCTCGTGACTTTTAGAATAAATGACAATGTCTATAAATACCATTATAACCTTCTCCAAAAATGGATGGAAGATATGATTCATGTAGTCCATAAACATTGTGGGTGCATTAGTTACTCCGAATGACATTACAAGATACTCATAATGTCTGTAATGTGTTCCAAATGCAGTCTTGGGAATGTCCTCCGCCTTAACTCTAATTTGATGATACCCAGATTTCAAGTCTATCTTGGAGAATACCACTGCCCGTCAGAGTTTATCCATAAGGTCATCGATGCACGACAATGGGTATCGATTCTTCATAGTGGCCTTGTTGAGTTGCATGTAATCTACACAAAGTCGTGAACATCCATCTTTCTTCCTTACCAACAAGGTTGGGGCTCCCCACAGTGAAACACTTGGTCGAATAAATTGTTTCGACAATAATTCTTTAAGTTGTTCTTCAAGTTCAGCCAACTCGGAGGGCGACATTCAATAGGGTGCAATGGAGATGGGTCCAATACCTGGGTGTAAATCAATAGAAAACTCAATCTCTCGAATTGTGGGTAGGCCAGGTACATTTGTCGGAAACACATCTGGAATATCTTTAACCACTAGTACATCCTCTATCTTGGCATCCTGAGGGACCTCCACATTAGCTAGTGATAGAATCTCTATATCTCCCTCCTTAAGAGCGACCCTGACTTCATGGGGGCTAGAAATTTAGAGAGCCATAGGTCGGGAAAAATTACAATCTTGCGACCACAATCTAACAAGATATAATGGTATGACAACCAATCCATACCAAGGATCACATCAAGGTTCTTAAGAGGTAGACAAATGAGATTCACAATAAACTTCCTACCCAACACAATTACAGGACAACACATACAAGTTGTTTTTGTAGTAAAGTCTTTTCAGCAACAGTAGTAACCGACAAGGCATATGCTCCTATGAAAAAACCAATGGTTAGTCCTTTGATGATTAAATAATTAAATAAATTTAGCATTAAAACTTACATCTCCAACCTATATGTGTGTCGCCACGTGGTCCTCAAAATGTGGTAGCAAAGAAATATCAATGCACTCCTCCTCCGCCTCCCAAAAAATACCCTAAACATGTGGTGGTGGTGGTCCTTGAAATGGTGCATACAGTAATAGTGGTAGCAGTGCAGACATCTCTAGTATATGTTTAGCGTGAACATGTGCCTGGGAGTAGAAGCTTTCACCTTTAACTTGTTGTCGTTTGCCAATAAATTTGGTTTGACGTTCTTTGCTTACAGACCCATGTTGCGTCTCCCTACTATGTTAGAATTTAGTAATATCAATGTCACCTTCCATCTCTGAAAGTAAAATAAAAACAACAACAACATCACCATCATCAACTAATTGACATCACAACAACAACGTTGTCATCAACATTCATCCCTAACTATCTATTGAAACTACAACAACTATAAACTAATTATATAGCAATACAAACTTTTACAAATAAAAAATATTTTATCAACCACTTGACATACAACAACTATAACAATTCAGAAAACATAAATCCAATTGTAACAACAATATAAAAATATAAAAACTATAAACTTACCTGATGATTAAGAGTTGATGAATGAAAACAATGAGTTTATAGTGTGGCTTTGAGGTAAGAAATGAGATTTTAGTTAGATTTGAGAGAAATGAACTTTTATAGAGATTTTGATTTAGAAATTAGAATGAAAGGGGGGAAAAGGGCACTATGTCCTATAAATTGGTAGCTACCGAATATGTGAATCCAGTAACTGAAGTTACCAGATGCGTTGAATTATGCAATCCTGTAAAGGGTAATTTGAATTTTTAGGGGGTTTGGCACACTCATCGGAATAAGCAATTCTCAAAAATATTTCACAAAATTTACCCTGTACCCCAAAAAATACCCTCAATTTTTTTTTTACTATTTTAAACAATCTAAAGTTAATTTTTTTTCTCACCCTTTTCTCATTTCTGGAGCCCTAAAAAATTTCGGTAATATCCGGAATACTTTTAATAAGATTTTCAGTACACAGTATATTTTTGGAAAACTTTTTTTAAGTTTTCCGGTACATAATGGAAAAGTTGTGTACCGGAAAACATAATTGACAAGTTCTCCGGTACAGAATTGGCTTCCGGAAAACTTCATATACAAGTTTTCCGGTACAACACTATATTTTGAAATTTATTTTTTATGTTTTTTGAATTTTATTATTTTTTTTAAAATGTTAACAGATATGGATAAACCGCTACTATTAATGGATAAAACATGCGTCGATACTACAAATATTTTTGACACATATCAGGTATGAATAAATATAATTAATATTAATATTGTAAAAATATATTATTGTGATTAATTATAATTTATTTTATTTTAGATATTTGGTACAAGCACTACAACATTTTTGACTTATGGCAACAATAAAAAAGTGTGGCGTAAATCAAAATATTTGTGGCCTGAAGGTTAGGCAACAGTTTACAAAGGGTGCCGTAGGTGGCCGTGGCCTATTCTTTAAGGCAACAGTTTTTTACTTTTGCCCATGAAGTCTAAAAAACCGTTGGTGAATACACTCAAAGAGGCTACAGTTTGTTTGAATGTTTCTAGCCACGGTTTTATGAACTAGTTTTGCCAACAATTTATAAATGTTGTGTATACAGTTAGACCACGGTTTTGTGTAAATTATTTATGTTTCAAGCAATACATTTATAACGTTGTCAAAAGAATAGACAACATTTTTTGGTCTAAGACAATAGATTTGTATGTGTTGCAAATAACTTTATACCACGATTATTGAAACGTTGGTAACATGTTTAGCCCAAAAAACTTTAAATGTTGCCTTTTTGTTTAGGCCACAATGATGAAAATGTTTTAAACCACATTTTTTATGTGTTGTTTATACTTTTCAACCATAAACATTCAATTTATTTAGTCTACATTTTTCTATTTGTTGCCTATAGGTTTATCATACACTCTCATTTTTTTGGCAAACATTGATAATTAATTATTATTGCTGGTAATTCATAATTGAACATTAACTAATTGTTATTGAACAAAACACAAAAGAGTTAAACATAATAAGTCTTAATTAAATTATATATTACGAAGAAAAACAATTGTCTCATCAAAATAATGTAACACAAATATTACTAGATATCCAAAAAAAAACCAATACATGATTACATAAAAAAAAACCAACAAGTTTTTTATTCCTAATGCAACAACCAAAATTTATATTGCCAAAAAACAACCAAGTCTTCAATACATTCCACTAGCTTCATGTATCTTGGTGATGATTGTAAGACCCATAATTTTAAAGTGTATTTTATGTATTTTTGTGTATTTTGGATTTTGGCTTAGAGGCTTTTTAGCCAAAGATAATAATATTTTGGAGTTTATATGATCAAAAAGATATTTTGATGCCGATTAGAATTACTCGTCGATAAATAAATTAAATTAACTGCGGTGAATCGTTTACGAAGAATTTAATGCGTTACGGGTGAAATGGTAATTTAACAAATATCTAGATATTTTGAGATATTTGTTAAAAGTAATTAATATATAAAACGGTGTTAGGGATTTCAAAACCGTCAAACACAAACCCCTCCGTTTCATCTAGATCTAAGCTTCATTCCGCGAAGAGATAGAAGGGAAAGTTGCTCACTACCACGCTACGGTGCTAGTGAACTAAATTTGGAAGCGACGTTGCGAACGGAGATTTTATCGGATTTACTCGCGAAACCGGAAACGCATGTTAAAGCTAACGTTAAGGTAAGTGCTCCTTCCAAACATTTAGTTTGCATTTAGGGACTTATCTATAGTTGTGTGGAAAAGAATCTGTTACGGTTGAATGTATTGATTTAGGGAAAATGAATCTAAGGTTCTGTGGGTAAAGTCTTAGAGTTAGGTCTTGACGTTATTGATGGGCGTTTCGTAGAAAATGAACTTAACTCATTTGTGTATGATTATGGGTAATTGAAATTTTATGTGTTTGAGTGTTATGTTGTGTTGATTTGTGTTCGTCGTATTTGACGTGTTCTAAGTTAATACCGATGTAATTTGATAATATGTTGAGTTGGTTTTGTTGTGAAATTTGAAAACCATTAGAGTTAAACGAGTATTAAAAATGTGAAATCTTTTAATATCTCGGTTTACTTAATGTGTGTTTGTGAAAATCGTTTAAGTTAACTGAGCGTTAAGAATGGGGAATCTCTTAATTTCTCAGTTACTTATGTTTTATTTTGAAAATCATTAAGTTAAATGAGTATTAAGAATGAGGAATCTCTTAATGTCTACGTTTACTTAATGTTGGCGTGAAAACCATTAGAGTTAAACGAGTATTAAAAATGGGGAATATTTTAATATCTCGGTTTACTTAATGTGTGTTTGTGAAAATCGTTTAAGTTAACTGGATATTAAGAATGGGGAATCTCTTAATGTCTGGGTTACTTAATGTTGTTTTGGAAAATCGTTTAAGTTAAAAGAGTATTAAGAATGGGGAATCTTTTAATATTTCTGTTTGCTTAATGTTTGTTGTGAAAATCGTTTGAGTCAAATGAGTATTAAAAATGGGGAATCTTTTAATATCTGCACTTGCTTAACGATTGTTGTGAATGAAGTCTGTGTTTGCTCATGCATTTTATTTTGGCCATTTTGAAACCCATGATGTTGTATTAATTGTGTTATAAATGTTAAGTGTTATGTTTTGGAATTTGGTGATAACATGTTTGCTTGCAATACTATTTCGAAACTAATGATGTTGTAGCGATTGCGTTATCAGTGCTAAGTGTTAGGATTTGAGATTATGTATGAATGTGATTGAGTTAGTTATGAATTTTTGGAAAAATGATGAGGGAAATCGATTTCCCAATCGATTGGATGAGTTGCAGGAAGTTCACTATTTTAACCTAATCGATTTGTCAATCGATTGTATAAATATCTCTTTCAAAATCTTTTAAGAAATCGATTTGGAAATCGATTGGCAGAGAGGCAGGATCTCAGCAAAACTGCCAAAATCAATTTGGAAATCGATTTGGCAACACAGGGACTCAACAAAACTGACAAAATCGACTTAGAAATCGATTTGGTCATGCAGGAACTCAGCAGAACTGACCAAATCGATTTGGCAATAGATTGGCTCAGCAGAAGTCCTTATTTTGAATTAGATAATCGATTATTCTATTGATTTATCAATGCTTTGGTCAGTTATGTATTACTTGATGATTTGAGAACTTCATTTTGATATTATTTTTAATTGGCGAGCATTATATGAACTTTTAGCATATGGAAAATCCTTTTAAGGTGCATGTTTAGTTGAAAGGTTATTTTGTGCATTTAAAACTTAAATGTTATGTGTTATCTGTTAATTTCGGTTGGTGACCTTTTACAACTATTGTGGAAATTTGGGTTTTGCCCTCAGATGAGAGCCAGGACGATCCTACTGGTTCATACCCTACGGATGGGAATGCTTAACTGCAGCTACGTTAGGAGGATCTCACGGGGCGCGTGGAGATCACTCAGGGTGTATAGTTTTTGGTAGGATGATCAGATTAGGTTGATGTATAGGGACTAGACGTCCTTCTTTTTGGGTTGGAGTATTTTGATTTGGAAAACTGTACTTATACTAATATTGTCAGTTTGACATCTTATTTGAATGGGTTCCATGTACCATTTGTTATTGTGTAAATGCTTTGGATTTATATTTGGGGAAACTTTTCCGCTGCTTGTAAATTATAATGACTCAATTATTTATTCAAAGGCATTTCCTTGTTTATTTCTCTGTTTTAGTTTAATCTCTTTCAAAAAAAAAAAAAATACACTCTCGCTTTGAAAATCGGGGTGTTACAATGATCTTTAATTCCATCCTGAAAAATTATTATATTAATATAAATAAAAGGGAAAATATACAATTATAGTTATGAATATTAAAAAAACGAATCACAAATTTTTATCACAACAACAAAATTAATGTTTTGTTTAGGTATGTTAAACTACCTATTGGCAGAAAAGACTAGCAACATATCACAAACTAAAGACCAACAATTTATAAGTCTCGAAGATACCTAATCATAGCAATAAATCAACTTAATTATCTCACAGTTAAGTAAATCAAACTAATATACTTATACCTTTTCAGGAACATGAGTTGATGTAGAAGAATAGAGTGTCGCACTATTTGCAATACCTAAAGCATGTCCCATCATGTAATCAACAGGAGTTTCACTTAAACTTGGGTTTTGCTGCTTCAACACACATTTTAGAAGTTCCTCATATGCTTCCATTCTTTTCTTTGTAAATGACTCATATTTTTCCATTCTTTCATTCATGCTACTAATTTCATTTTCATAATGTTTCTTAATGTTAACAATCTCTTCATTTTTTTAACATTGTTGGTGTAGCTGTTCTTCCATAACAACGAACTCTACTAGGCTTTTCTTTGCCGAACAATGATTGAAAGGTTTGGTCATGAATCTCACTAGAGTTTTGAATTGAATCTTGAAGTTTTGCCTAATAGGAAAAAAATTCAATGTTAAAATTTGAAAATTTAGGCATTAAAAATATAATGACAAGGAAAAACATACAATGACATTTTCTGTTTCTTCGTCAATTTTTCCTTTTCTTCACTGACGAGTTATGACAAACATTTCAACTTGGGTGACTTCCTCCCCATTTTCCTTCTTTGCACGCTTTATTGGTAAAGTTGATAATTAAAACTTATTAGAATAACTTGTTATTTATATATAAAAAACACACATAAATAAGAATAAATATTATACCTCTTTTGCATGAATTCTAGCAAAATTTGTTGGCCCCATTCGATGCATAAACTTCTATTTAACCCTATTGACAATATTTTTATTGCAAATGTTCTACAATGTAAGTGAAAAAAAATTAAAGTAGGATATATATGCAAAAGATTCTATACAACACAAAGTGACTAAAAGTAATGTAAAATATGTACAAACTTACTTGGATGATACTATTACTCCAATATTTCAACAATTTCTTGAAATGAGGTTCTGGTATGCTTTCAGACCTATTTTTTAATCTTTCCTTCAAGGTTGAGTATTTCAAAAAATGTGTTCTCTTGATATAACACTTGTAACGTCTCCATGCATCATTTATTCGAGAAAAAACAACTTTCTTTCCTTTCTCAGGAATGATAAATTTACTCTGAAAAACATTGTTGTGATCAACATGTGATAACTAATTGATGATCAAATAAAATATGAAAATTAAACTCTTATACCTGAATATAAGGCCATATACGTTCCTCATGATTTTTGTACACTTTCTTAAAGTTTGTATAAATCAAGGGACAAAAGGTTGAATTCCTTGCAATAGTGCCAAGGAAATACCCTAAGTCAGTTACAACTTTGTCATCAGGTCCTATCACTTCTCCGTCATTGTCTAAGGTGACTTCTATACGAAATTTTCTTCCATGTATATTCAAGCATTGAGTTGGTCCCCTAGTTTTTTTCTTAGTTGTCCCTATTTTGACATTAAGTTTACATAAGATAAGATAAAATCCTAAAGATGAGTCGCAAATATATATATATATATATATATATATATATATATATATATATATATATATGTGTATATAAAATTAATATTTGATCATTACCATTACTTTCGTCATCTTCATCTTCATTCTCTTGTTCCATTACATATTCTTCCTCTTCACTTCCTGTATCATTTCCCAGCTCTTCTTCATCATCAAGTTCATTATTTTCCTTAAGAAAATCTTCAATTAACATTGATTTGCACAATAGCATTCTTTTAGTTTTCTTTGTTGCACTTTGTTGACTTGTCATTTCCTCGTCATCTTCAACATGCACCATTTTTTTGGCCTTTTGTTTTGTTCTTGAAATATTATTTTCTTTCGATGCATTTCACATTGGTGATTGAACTTCTTCATTCTCCACACTTTTTTTGGCTTTTTGATTCTGTAAGGGTGATTTTATTTGATTCATAATGGGACCTTTGGGATCTTGATTTTTTCTTGATCCTTGATTATTAGTCATTGATGCTTCATTAGAAGCTTTCTTGACATTGTCAAACTTCTTTTTGATTGAACAAAGATCCTTATTTGAAGATATATTTATTTGATCAATTGCTGCAAAATTTGATAACTTGAATTGTGTTTGAGGTGCAATCTTAATCGAAGGATGTTTGACTCCTTGAATTTGCTTGTCTAACACTGTAGCCTTGGAACTAATCTTATTAGTTGATGGATTGTTTTGCTTGCCAATTGGTTCTTTGGTTCCAACCATATCTTCATTAGTTACTCCAATGCCTCCCATTATCTTTTCACGCTTGATCTTGCTTGAAGTAGCTCAAACTTGGAAGTATTTCTCTCACCTTGGTCTTGAGCTTTCATCTTTTGTTTTAAACTTGCTTCCTTATTCATTTTCTGTAGAAAAATAAATAAAATATCAGTAAGAGGACAATAAACAAAATTGTTTTTGTCAATATACTAATACCGATTTAAAAATAAACAAAATAGTAAGAGGAATATAAAAATAAGCCAATATGGTGGCACCAAGATACTAATAGTAAGAGGAATATAAAAACAAGTCAATAGAACATTACTTTTTGAAAAGGACAAATAAAATATACAGATTAATAGCTCTTCATCTTCCAAGTCATAGTCATCTTTGTCTTCGAATTCCTTCATAACATCTACAGGCTTCTCAACTATTGTTGCTGGAATATCTTCCCTAACTCAATTGAGGTTGTTTTCATGATTTGATGCATTTATATTTCCAATATCATAAAATGGATCATCCAAATATTCTTCCTGAGTTGTAGCATTTGATTGACCACCCATGTTAAACAGATCTCTAGGAACAATTTTCATAACATAATGTTTATTTTCATCAAAAGGATCTTGCACATAAAAACATTGGTGGACTTGAGACACCAGGACAAATGGATCATTTTGAGAATGTTTAGAATCTAGATATTTTCTCAACTCTTGTTTGAGAAATAGATTTTGTAAATGGAACTCAGTTGATACTGATTCTAACACAACACAAAGATTAAAAACAACAAGCTTCAAGAATGATATCGAGACACTTGAGTATGATTGAATGATTGATGTTTTTCTTGGCACTTTGAGTTGTGTCTTGTTCTTTATACTTAAACTATATTTATAAGCTTCAATAAACCTTTAGGACAGCTCATATGCCCGTTGAAATAGGGCCAACTGTCATTAAGGAGTGGTTGGAAAAAGCCAGTCATAAAGCAAGAGTGTTCATGCTGAATCCAAGAACGTTCTTGACATCTAAGATCGTTCTTTGAATTGGTTGATGATGAGCTGACTTGTACTTGTGGTTATGTCAGTTGTCTGAGTTAAGTGCTTGCTTTTCAGTCACGTGTGCAGGTCTAGAAAAGTACAATCAGTAGTGTACTTTACAGCTTGTAGCTTTGTACTTGCACTTGCCTCATTTGAAGAATGATCTTGTTTTGAGCTTTTTATGAAGCATATCTTTAATCCTTCGATTTCTAGAATGATTATGACTTAGATTAATCCTTGCTTATTCTCTGATGAAGATATGAGATGAATAACGTTCCAACATTCAGTTTCTAACAGAGAAGCTGATTATTCTTGTTTCTGCCAAAAACAAAGATCGATCTTTGTTTTTTAGAACTACTTCAAGATCAATCTTCGTTTTACTGCTTTTGCTTTCTTTGATTTCAATGTGATCTGCTTTATAATGTTTGATACCTATCTTGTTTTAACACACTCAAATGCACATGTTAAATACCAAAACTTTTAGAATCATGATTGATAGTCTTTAATTAACCTTTTGTTTAATTATCATCAAAACATTTAAATTGAGATTTTGTCTTAACACCTCCAATTCAACATTTCAATCTAACCTAACTAGCATATAGTGACTTTGAAATTATAATTCCGTTGATTCAATGGTTTAATTTTAATTAATTAAACTAACTATAGCATGTAAATTTTAATTTTGATGATCCAACAATTAAATATTAACTAATTAAGTTAACAATGACTTAAATATTATATTTTTGATTATTTAACAGTTCAATGTTAACTAATTAGACTCTCTATAACTTTGAAATTCTAATTTCGATAATCCCACATTTTAATTTTAATTAATTAAACTTACTAATGACTTAAAAATTATAAATCCGATTAACCAAGAGTTCAACTATATCTAATTAGATTAACTCACAATTTCCTTTTATCATTGTTCAATTTTTGTTTCAGAGAGCTTCAAATGGTTATTGATATAAGGTTAAGGTTTGTTTTGCAAGCTCATAAGCTAGCTTATATCTTATAGACTATGAGATATGTTTGTTAACACTTATTTATAAGTTTATAACTTATAAATTATATAATGTTTTTTGATAACCTATTTCAAGCTGTTTTTGATCTTAAAGCTTATATCTTATCATTTTTTCTATCAGTTTTACCCTTATTATTTTAACTAATTTATTTTTATCTTTCATAATTTATTTATTATTACCTAAAATAAATAATTATAAAAATTTAAAATAATTTATATAATTTAAAATAATTTTAATAAATAATATTTCAATCTAAATAATTTTAAATTTTTATTTATAATAATTTTTGGATTATTTTTAAATAATTTAATTTTTAATTAAATCATTTAAATAATTTATTTTTTAATTTAAAGTAAATAAAAAAGCTAAATCAATAAAAAAAAACAAAATTTCTGATTAGTAAATTATAAATTAATATAAAAAATTAAACTTACTAATTATAAATATTTTAAACATTAACTATAATAAATTTTATTTTTAATTAAAAATATGTTTTTATCTCATTTTATATTATTAAACTAATTAAATCGCTAACTTTATCAAATATATTTTAATTAACTTAACAACTATTAATTATAAACTCTTGATTATTATCTATCAACAAATTTTTGTTTATATGTACTATCAACTAATTTTTACTAAACATAACTTATAATTTTTTTTCTTTAACAACAAAAGTTCAGTAGAATAGACATAAAAAACTCGAGACAAACAAGTCTTTTCTACTAATATATTCCATTTACAACAATAGTATGTATAAAATTCATTATTGGTTTTAAAAACCAATCTGTATTAAATATAAAGCACTAAACAAGTTTTAAATTCCTACATAAATTTTTTTAACCTTTTTGTTTTTAAAATTTTTATCTTCATTTTTGTTTTCCTTTTAAGTTAATTCATGTGCACTTTTCAAAATTTTAAATTACTTTTTATAAATATGTTTAAAATATTATAATTTTTCCTTTTTTCTTATCAAAAGATTATTATATTTAAATTTTTAATCATCAGAAATTTAAAAATTCGTATTTAATTTATGAAATCCTTTCTTGTGACAATACTTATAGTTAAATTTGCTTCTGCACATACCGCCACAAGCAGCCACTTGATGCCATGAAGAAGGTAAAGAAAGTTAGTTATAAAACAACAGTGATGGGAATGAGAATCGATTTGTAACGGTGGTCGGAGCCAAATGAACGGAGGAGAATTCAAAATCGCGTGCCGCTAGCGTTCCATGTATAAAGTGTTCTGTATTACCAAATTGTGAGAAAAATCTGAAATGAAATGGGCCATGAGGCCCTTTGACCCATGAGATACACAACAAATTAAAAAATAGTAAGTTGGGGCAAAAACAAAACTCATAACAGGAGTTTAAAATATGAGACTTAAGAAAGATTTAATAAAAAAGATTTTGAGTTTAAGACTTTTTTGACAGGTCTACTTACAACTCCTCAAGTTAATTAAAATAGAAGTAAAAATATCCAAAAGTCATAAATAGAGACATCTAGAATGTCATATGAGTATCAACTTCTTGAACTTCTAGACTTGAAAGATAATCATCTAAATAAACGGGCCTAAATGTGAGGCTCTTGATACTGCCCATATTTGTATCAGGATGTCTTGATTTACCAAAAAGCTTGCACACTTTGTAGTTAGAAAATGCTTTTCTTAAAACAGAAAAAGGTTAATAAATATGTACAAGGATCTAATAAAAAATAATATATATATATATATAGTGAAAAAACAGAGTTCTCAAGAACCCTACTCAGCTACTTGCATTTATTTTTTGTCAAAAAAGAAATTAATTACCAAACTGATTCTTTTTATACACAATCTACCAAGTAGTAATAATGAAATAAAATATCGTGGAATTTTTTTATGGTAATTAAAAACTTTTGATATATTTGTTTTCTAAATCAATGAATTAAATATCATTTTTAAGAAAACTAATTTTTTATATTTTATCATAAGAAAGATTCAATACTCATTATTATCAGCAATAAAACTTAATTATTTTATAATTTTTTAAATAATAAAAAATAATATTTTTTTATAATAAATTTAAAATTTCATATGTACAGTAGAATTTCTCTACTTATTGTTGCCTAGAAGAAAAGAACGAGTGTTTATTTAAGGCACTTAATATATATATTTAACACCATAAGCTCAATTATTTAGTTGATTATTCTTCCCACTTTTCTTTGAAGGAGGAACTCCTTCCCACTCGGCCTAAAATTAATATAAAAAATAGGAAATAAATATACAGTAGACATTTATAATTATACTAATATTAATTTACTCAATATATATGAATATTACAGCTTTTAATTGCATATTAAGATTAAGCTTCTTGAATTGAGTCAGAAAAAACAAAATTTAAGCTTTTGGATAACACACTGTGACAGCTGCTAAGGAGCACAGTTAAGATAACATACTATTTTACACAACATTATTAGTACATATATTATGGATATTTTTTTAATTTCATAAAATATAAAGTAATTCCCCATTTAAATTCCAGACCAAAATGGCACCCCTGAAGCTTGAATCCAATGTTCCCCTTGCAAAAATTGACTCACAGTAAAATGTGAAGCTTCATTAGCACTACTTAGCACATGAAAACCAGGCCAATTAACCCTATTTTGTGTAGATGCACCATTTCCTGTGTTCATATACTCACCATAATACAAAGTTGATAATGCAAAATTTCCTTCCCATTCACCCCACCCTTTAGGATGAATCAATCCATCCAAATCAGATTTAAGATACACTGTCCTTGAATATTTCCTCCAAGGCCTTCCTAAAAAAGTCTTAATAGAATCCTTAAACATCGAAAATTCAGATGAAGGCCTAACCCTACAACTTTGGATTGAAATTCCAGTTGGTTTGTTAGGATCATCTCTTCCTTGTGCTGTTATGAAATTAGTTTGTTGGCTCATTGGTTTCCTAACAAAGATGTCACAGTTTTGTAAAACGACTGTTGCGTCGCCGAATATGAAATCGATTGTTCCGTATATGTGACAGTCGCGATAGAATTGGCGATTTGAATGGACATAAAGTGTGTCTTGGTAGGCTTTGAAGCTGCATCTGTAGAATACTGACAAGTCTGAACTTACTTTGAGTGCTACTGCTTGGTGATTTTCGGGGCCTGCTGTGTTCTCAAATGTCATATCTCTTGCCCAAAATCCGTCCCCTGATACATCTGTTTCATATATATGATATACAAATCAAGTTAGCAAATTGAACCTTTTAGGAACAGATTTGATTTCAATCATATATTTATTCAAACTTATGTAACACAAACACTTCATTTTAAAGTCGTATCTCTCATGTCTCATGCCCAGACAATTGTGATACATGTGGTTATAATCAAAGACTTTTGTAATCTCAATTTGTTATTAGTATCGAAGTGTGATTGACAATATTGTATCTAGAGTCTATGTTGATGCTTCGTAAACTTGAACATGCAAATGACTAAATCAATCACCAATTTCGTTCCATAAATTATTGGAATGAAACTGTTTATTCCATAAAACTATCCAAATCACTGCTTCATAAATTTGAACAAATAAATGCCTAAATTACCAATTTAGTTCAATAATTTATAAGCATTGGACTAATCAGTTTTTAATATTCTCATAGAGACTAATCTAATCGAGAATTTTGAAATTTCAAGATCCATTTTAAAATTTCATTAAGTTCAAGGTCTAATTTTATGAGTATCTAAAATTTCAAAATGTAAATTAGTGATTAATAGAAAAATTGATAATCGGTGGAAATGAATTACCAAATGTGGCAGAGTTTAAAGTGGTATAACCATGAGGAACATTTCTGTTTCCAGTGACAATAGTTTTGTCAATGCCATCTCCAACAAACATCACATTGTGCAATTTGTTTCCAATCTCCACTTTCTCATTGTACACTCCTGCTTTTACATATATAATTGCTCTTCCAGGACGGTTGTGACCCATTGAAGAAAGTGCATCCACTGCTTCTTTGATTGTTCTGTAGGTTCCTGATCCATCATGTGCCACTGTGAAGTGTGCATTATTGTTTGCTAGATCCCATGATTCTAATAGACCATCATTTTCTTCTGAAGTTGTAATTCTCTGAGGTGGTGCTGAGAAAAGAACAAATAAGGAAATAACAAGTGATATCAAGGTTCGTGTAAGGTTAGTGTAAATTTATTTTGCTATATCTTATAGAAATTGCTAAATTGTCACCAAACAAAAAGAAATCAATAAATAATAAATCCTGAAGTGTATTATAGAAAACAAAAAAATAATTTCATAAAAATTAGAAAGTATAATTGGTTTTATTTTCTTATTTAAAAATAGTTTTAAAATGATAACTATGAAGAAATGAAGTTGTCTACAATCAATTAAAATTGTCCGGTGTACTTTACTAACATTTTTTTAAGACTTAAATATATATTTGATTTTTGCAAATATGTGTTTTTAAGTTTTAGTCTTTCTAAAAATATTTTGTTTAATTTTTGTCTTTGAAAATATTTTGTTTTGTTTTTTGTTTTTGTGTATGTACTAAAATAAAAGATCAATGACCAAAAACAAATAAAAAATTATTTGCAAAGACTAAAATCACACAAAAAAACTTATCAGAATTAAAATAAAAAACATAATTACATGAATTAATTATATATATATATATATATATATATATATATATATATATTTATGTTTTAAAATTTCAAATTTGATATAGTACAATGATTAATTTTAATTGGTTTAAAATTCAAACTTTTTTTTTGGTTGTAACTGAAGTAAGTATTTATTTAGGTGAATATTCACATCCGAATTCCATCTAAAGTATATGCGGTAATTAGTAACTAATATTTATAAGTATGCATTTTTATTCATTTACTATAATGAGAAATAGTTAACTTGATCGTTTAAATTATTCACATCAAACAATTAATTCAGAATAAATACATTACAAAAATTGTAAAATCAAAATCAAAATAATTTATATTTAAATTTTTATAGTTAAAGACAATAATGTGACATATGTGTAGTTATAAAATATTAATCAAAATCGATGTAAGTTGATCTCATATTAATATCATCATAATGTAGATTAATTTTTTTATAAAATGTAAATCTTTTATAAATTATTTTGTTCATATTTAATATATATACAATTACAATTATTCATAATATATATCAAAATTTAGAAATTAATTCAACAACCAATTACAATTTTAAAGATAAATTTATCAGTTTACTTTTATTATTTTAGAGATGAATTTATCCGTTTACTTTTACTATATACTTCATTTCTTTCTGACAAAATCACTGTATACTATTTCATAAGTGTTTGTCATCTAATAAGGCAGACGAATAATGAGTTTAAATGCATATTCCAGTCAGCTTTGTTGATTTCTTTTGTTTGTTCCCATACACTAAAGAACAATATTCTGGTTTTCCGTAACAATATTGGCATTCTTAAAAATTCTTTTACTAAAATTAAGCATGTTGTAGCTATCCTTTCCCAAATGTATGTAGAGTCAAGTTCAAACACGTACAAAAGGACAAATCTCAAAAACCACGAAGGACAAGTATAATTTGATAAGCTCGCCTCTACGCCGCACCGCTTATGTGTGTGCAGTCCATTAAAATTTTGTTTTATAATACTTTCTTTAATAAATTAGATAGGTTGAGTTAATAATAATAATAATACATTAGTTATAATATATAAAAAAAATCAAATCATACACGTGTAACAATTGAGCAAGTGGAATACTGCTCAATAATTTTTTGTTGGATGTATATTTTACAAAATTTAATGTTAGATTATAAATTTATAAAGGATCTTTATATTTAAAAAGAATAATAGTTTGAATTTTTATATTTTTTAAAATTAGTTTAATTTCTGTTTAGATTTTTTAAATTTTATTTTTTTAATTTAATTATTTAAGTTAAATCATATTTACAATATTAGTCATTTGCCTTAGTTTAAAGAATCACTAATGCAATTGAAAATATTTTATTATTAAAAATTCTACAAAATATTAGAACAATAAGTCATTCATACTAATCTCTTAGGAAACAAAATTTTTATGAACATAATCAATATTATTAATTTCACTTCACTTGAAAAATTCACTTGAAAAATAGTATGAGTAATATGACTTAAAGACTACTAATGAAAGTAAAATATAATTTTAAGAGATAAATTAAAAAAAAAATAAAAAGTTAAAGAATTTAAGTGAAAACTGAATTAAATTTAAAAATTTAAGTGTTACAACAAATATAAATGATCAAATTGTTACTTTCAAAAATATAAAAAACTTTAAAAAATATTTTTAAAATTTATATTATATATATACCATCTATTTTAATTTTTTAGATCTATTTGAATTTTTTAAGTTGTTTCTGATATAGACTACCAAAAACGTTGAAAGGTCAACCTTTATCGATTTTAAAATAGTGAATTATATAATTAGTAATAATAATTAAGCGAAAAATTATAATATTTTATTAAAATTTACTAAAAATTATAATGGTGTACTTTATGATTTTTATTAAAGATTGTTCATATTAACTGATATTAATCATATATATATATATATATATATATATATATATATATATATATATATATATATATATATATATAATATGGTAAATATTTGATCAAGGTACATAAACAAAATAGTAGTGTACTATGCACAAGCTTAGTTTTTGTTTTCTATTGAATTACTAAATTTTTCATGTAAAATTTATTAATCTAACTATACAAACTAGCTTGTACATGTTACAAGACAAACATCTATGTTATATGTGTGTGAAAAAATAACTTAAAAATTTAGATAACGTTTTTTTATCAGAAGATAATTTAAAATTTTAATATGAAGTATATTAAAACTGTGATATCCTTTTTTTCAAATTTTTGTTGTGAAACATATTTTTATATTTCAACCAACTTTGTTACTTTTTTTTAAATGTACCTAAATATTTTTACAAAAAAAAATGCAATTTTCGTTTATAAGGAAAAATTTCATTAAAAAGAGGAATGGGTACTCTACATAATTTGACGCCATTACATTGTCAAATAAACATTTAAAAAACAACAAATTGGATTTGACAATCAATCGTAATATTAACATTCTCCCCTTCGACCTTTCCTCCAAACAAACCAACACACTAAGTGCTACGCTTAATATGGCCGACTAATACATCGCACTCGACTTCCAAATCCTAAAAATTATGCGATTATGACACACAGAATGCACCTAAATATTGTGTTTATAAAAACATGTTTAATTGTGGACTTCGTGGACTACAACATCCTTCTCTCATTTGTATATAGATTTTTTCTATATTTTTAAAAGAAATGCAGTGCTTTAATTTTCTATAATTCAACGTTTTCAAAATGCAAAGTTTTAAAAAAGTGTTACGCTTTACTAGAAGAAATATGTTTTTTTTAAACACACTATGGAGAGTGTCAACTCCTCTCATTTATGTGAGCATTAAATTCACTGGCAGAACGCAGATGATATTAGTTAATGATCAAAGTTTATATATACACCAATTACTATGCATATTTTCTACCAATAAATCAAAAGTTGTTTGAAAAAAAAAAAAACGAGTTTTGAGAATGTAAAGAAAGACAAGGCACCCTCTCTTTTACGGACAAATTAAAAAAACTTCATTAAAAGTATAGGAAAGGTAAAAGAGAACAATAAATGCTATATAGTTTTGGACCACAATAAATAAAATAAATAAACAAAGTCTACCATATATAAGTCAAAATAACATACTATTACCTTTACCTTTGACTTTGTTTTTCGAATACAAAACAAGTGCTTGGCCAAGCAACCTTGACATGTTTCTACCCAAAAAAAATTGGTGACCCTGGAAATACCCCTTTTCCTTCAATCCATCCAAACAAGTCCTATGATTTGTCATCACCGCACTTACCCATGTAAGAGCATCATCATTAGTGTAACTACTATTTTTAGACACCATGTGAGAGAGCCTAAACTCACTCTCTTCATAGAGTTTAGCACAATCTCTTAGAGCCAAAACACTTGATATATTTGATGAGATGCTCATGCTTTCTAAGCCATGCAATCTCATGGAGTTATCAACCCAACTCATGGCTTCTGAAACTTGTGTTTGGGCCATTTGGAGTACCTCCATTTCTTGGAGGCAAAAGGTGGTGGTTGTAGTTACCAAAGAAAGTAAGAGCAACAAAGCGGTTGCATAAGTGGCCATTTTTTGGCTATAGAGAAGTGTGATGAATGAAAACTTAGTTGCATGGCTTGGTGTTGTGTGTAGCTTGATTTATAGCCAACGGTGGGAGCACAATCATGGATTGCTAGCCATGTGTCACTAAGACTTGTAACCTAACTAAGGTGACATTTGTAGTATCTTGGTACCTTGCAATTTCTTCAAATTAAAAGTAAATAAAATTTAAAAATAACAGTTATTTTTAAAATTAAATATTTTTTTAATCTCTATAAAATTATTATGCATGTAGTTTTAATCTCTACTAAAATCTCAATTTATATTTTTGAATCATATTATTAACACACACGTTTATAACATTATAAAAAATTTATCTATAAAAAATAAAGTCAAAACTTGATTGTTGGTCTAATATTTTTGTTACTATTAACTTGAGAATTTTAAATTTAAAAAATTTATATTTAATTTCTCTAAATTTTTTGGATGAACTTTTTATAATATTCTAAAATACTTGTAAAAATTTGTTCAAATATTTAAAAGTTTAAGAAAAATTAAACATATTTCATTTTAGCAGATGTTGAAACTATTTGCTGGATAATTTTGTAGGGATTAAAAATTATATTTTTATTTTATAGAGACTAAAATTGAAAAGATGAAATTTTATAGAGACTAAAAACATATTTAACTCTTATTTTATAAAAAAAAGTATTGTTTTATTAAAATGATGGAGTTCTTTGTATAAGGAATATATGTAATATCAAAATAATTAAATTTTAGATCAGTAAAATTTAATTTAAAAAAAAAGTTATTAAGGAGAGTTGCTCTCGTCAAATTTACTCTTTAACTAGTATAATATCCGTGCTATCGCACGGGTGGCACATCGTTTATATATTTTTATTTAATTAATTATTTTTTATAATAAATGAAATAAAATAAATGAAGTTAATTATAAGTTGTACTTAAACTTATTAATATTACAACAAAATAATTTATGACGTGGTTGTGGTTGTGAGAGTTATAATTTCATGAAAATTCATTAGTGATAGTATTGTGGTTGCTTTGGAGTATACCAAATAATTTTGATTTGTAGAAAACAAATTTTCAAGACAAAGGGTATCCAAGTTACAATGAAACCATCATAATAATAAAATTTGAATGGTTTTATTTAAGACATATAATAATAAATCAAAGTTTACTAAAACATGTTTCACATGTAAAGAAATCTACAGTACAAACTTCATACATACATTATCAATCGCAGGTTGGTTATTGATGTTAAATTACTAATGTATCATCAATAACTTCTGTAATGTCGAAAGACAACTTTATTTCTTATCTTTTTTTGCATCAAGGGTCATAATCTAGCACCGAATCCCTATAACATGATTTTCATGTTAATTAATATGATCTTATGATGTAATTTCAATTGTATTTTGATTCTTTAATAAGATAACAGAATGTGAGAAATAGAATTTATAATATACTTTAACTTTTAATGGTTGAACAACATTCTCTTGATAATTGATTCTTTCTATAACATGTTCATTGTAACTTGATGACTCATCTCAGCAAAATAATAATGATTGAAAATTGTCTTCCTATTACAAAAATCCACTCAAAAAATCCAAATTGCTAATTGGATTCCTTATTTAAAAACTAAGCATATTTGTTAAATTAAATTTATGTATACTATGGTAAAGCATTAATGTGGCATATCCATCATAGAATACTCAATAAATTAGTCTAAAGTACAATATTGAATTACAAAATAATTGAGCAAGACATTTTAACTAATTGAAAAGTTGATTAAGTGAGTGATGACCTAAATTTATAGGTTATGTTGATCATTTAAAGGCTTTCAATATAAATAGTTGTATATTTTTTTAAGCCTGCTTATAGAATAATTAACGGAAATAATATACTTACAAATCAAAGAGATTGGAAAACCTCTTTATATATAACATTGTTTGTTGCATATGATGCTTGCTTATATTTGTCATGTATTATGATCTTCAACACATTCTTGCTTTTAACTCTTAAAATAGCTCTATATAACTGACCATGACTAAAAACTGGTATAAGAATGTGTATCCTAACATTATCCAATGATTGTCCTTGTGATTTGTTAATTGTCATACCATAGGAAACAACTATTGGAAATTGTCTCCTAATTAGCTTGAAATGCCAAGGTTATTGAGAATGTGACATAGATATTTGTGGGATATATATCAAGTTCTCAATATTTTTTGCTGAAATTATCTTTGCTTTGAGCACATGATTTGCAAGCCTTGTAACAATAAGTCTTGTTTCATTACACAAACCTTCAAATTGATCAAGATTTCGCAAAAGCGTGATTGGAGTTCCAACTTTTAGTTTTATTTTATAGTTTGGAAGACCTGAGATAGTAAATGTGCTCAAGAATTCAAATGTAAGGATATCAAAAAATTCATTTCCATGACTTTCTGAGCAATCAACATAATTTGAACTTAAATACTCATTTTCTTCTCCTATAATTAATGCAATAAAGCAATGATATAAATTGAATATATACATAATTCAATAACTATGATTATATAAATAAAGGTATAATAATAATAATAATAATAATAATAATAATAATAATAATAATAATAATAATAATAATATCTGGTATTAAGTTCATCACATATTCATTTATTGAATCAACAATCTCTATTGTTGATGTCAAAATTGCTCTACGTTGCAAAAGATCTTTAGTCTTGTAATTTTGGATTAAATTTGGATATGTGCTTTGAGTAATTGCTTCAAGTGGATCATTGAAGTTTGTGATTGTCAACTCTGGTGGTATTTGGATCTTTGCATGACCGTCATTAGGCTCTGAAAGCTTCTCATCTCCTAATTTTAAGATCCATTCTGAAAATTGTTTGAGTTCATCCATATTTTGTCTTTGTATTGCTGGCAATAAATGCATTTTTTAGTGAGTCTTAACACTCGACAATGATCCCAAATATAGGAAGAGTTAATTGTTGCATTAACAATATCTAATCGGCTTTCTCTTGGGATGTCCGGTAAAATTTGCCTAAAATCTCCACCAAATACTACAACCTTGCCTCCAAAAATAGTATTTTTGAACTTAGTTTCACTCATGATATCTTTCAATGTTTTATCATGTGCCTCAAAGCAGAACTTATGAGCCATATGTGCTTCATCCCATATGATTAATTGTGTTGCCTTTAGTAATTATGCATGATCACTACATTTATCTATATTACATGTAAACAACTCTAGGTAGGAACATGGATTTTAAACTTTGAATGTATTGTTCTCCCACCTGGTAGCAATAGTGATGCTGTTCCATTTAAGTCTAATGTCAACACAATTTGCTTTCGTGAACGTAATTTTAAAGCTAATGTTCACCACATAAATGTTTTTCCTATGCCACCGTAGCAGTATAGAAAAAAATACTCTCCCCTTTTGCTTCTCGACAACTTTCATGATTTTAAGGAAGATCACAATTTACTAATCTATTTTTAATCAATATAATTAAAATTAAAAATATTGAATAAAAATTATATTCAAGTTTATTTGAAAAAATTTGTCAACTAACCTGTAAGCGTAGCGTACAAAGTTTGAAATTTCTCAAAATTCTGCTACATTGTAGTTACGTTCTTCATAAATAAGTCTATTCCTCAATTGTATCATTACATATCCTTTTGGATATGGAATTGACTTGTATTCTTTTATGACCTTTCTGTTATTTTGCAAATGTTTCTCAATTTGAACGAGGGTTAAATTTTGAATCTCCTCATCATTTAGCATCAAATCTAATAACATAGAATTTTTCAATGAAGTAGGGTAAAACTAACATAAGATCTATTATTTTAATTAGAAATTGGATATGACATCTTGAAAGCTATCATAAATAACATTAGAAATTGTCTTTATTTCTTCGTAAATTTGTGGGCCTTTCACATGAGTGAGCATCATTCTCAAATAATATAACTCTCCTGTACATGGAAGAACTCATATAAGTCTTTCAACTGTATACCCTTTAGTCTATGGTTTCCAACATCTTTTACTTTTAACATATACAAACTTGGACACAAATTTGTTATATGTTAATTCTCTAGCTTGAGGATATATCTTATTTGCTTCCATCCATGGGGTGAACATGAATTCTGTAACTGATGGTTTTTGCATAACATTATTAATATTTTTCATAATCATGATAATAAATTGATTGTTCACCTTTTAAGTGGAAATATAACCTTTCAACAGCTGATTTTCTTCAATGTATTGGGAAAGCTAAAATTCTCCAACACGCTTCACTGGGTGACACATATCTACAATCTAGATATTGTTTAACCTCATCAATTTCTGATTCTTCGGGAGATGATCTATTTGGCACTATCATTGCATTTATTCTATGACAACCTTTGTTGATGTACTTAAATAAGTACTTGATTGATGTACTCTGATTACATCTTTCCATGTTGATGTGAGCTTGATACTTACGAAGAAAACATTGGTAGTATGGGACAACAAACCAATTATCTAGATGGATGCCATTCTTCTCAACTGTTCATATATTATGACTTCTTCTATACACTAGAAATCCATCTTGATCAGCAATTGTACTATCTTGGTATTTTTGGGAAAGAACTTTGTACATTTTCTATCTTTTGTCCACAGTGCTTTTTGGTTTGATAAACAACATGGCCCGTGTATCATGTATGATTTGACCAAATTGTATAATTCTGGATCACCGACATGGTTTGGAATTTCAGATGAAATTATTTTGTCAATATAATCTGGTACTGAGTATTTTGTTGATGGATGAAGGAAGATCAATATATGGGCATGTGGAAAGCCTCGCTTTTGAAACTCAATGATGTGCATATCTACAAAGGTAAATAATTTCCATTTATCACATGATGAGCATATAAGTTTACAACATATAAAATATTTATAAATATTAAGAAGAATACTTACATGCAAGTATTTTTCCAAGAACTCGTTTCTTTGTGAAATCTTCTAGTAGCTCAGCAAACTTCATTTTAGATACCCTTGCAATTATGTCTGAACGATCATTAGCTTTTAAATGATTTGATGCCAACAATCGTTGGACTTCTGACCAATTAGGATTACATGTAAATGTAATAAAAAGATCAGGAAATCCAACATAGCTACAAATAGCCATACCGTCAAAGTATAAGTTATCCATGTAACGATGGTTACCGACATATGTTGTAGGTAACACAACTCTCTTACCCCTATTTGAACTTTGAGCTTGGTTATTGCTCTGTTTATTTTTCACTTGAGGTTTTGTCCCTCCATCATTGTGAATCCATCAACCAAAAATTGTTGGAGTAATCTTCTTGATCTTATTATTGTGTGTGCTTCATGATCTCTTGACATAATTCTATATGCAAGCCATTCTCGTATTGTAAGGCAATTCTGCTTAACACTTAGTTTTTGGTCTATAATTAGCTTCACCGTAAAGGAATAGCAAATGATATTGATATGCTAGATAACTTGTATGGAACTCGTCAATCCTTTTTAGTTTACCACTTTGTAACTCCATTATAAAATCTCTTTTTGAACCCGTATCCACATCATCAACTATTAGTGCAGCCACTTCAAACACAGTTGGTTGGTTATACAATCTTCCATCAAATGATCTTTCAGAAATCAAGCGTAGTTTCAAATCATGCACTTGATTATCTTGCAATCGTTATCTTGTCATTCTAAATGACTGAGCATGTATATTGTATTGGTAGAGTATGTTACTTAGCTCTTGAATTGTCTCTTGATCAATATTGTTGTTCCTATATATTCATAATTTATAATATCAAATTATTAGTACTTATTCAAATAGTATCGAAAATGTGATAGGACATATGCGATTATTTCTAAGGCATAAGATTTAAAAATATCTGATATATTGATATTTTAAATTAAAAACATTATAAATTAGCATGACATTTCTCTCTCTCTCTCTCTATATATATATATATATATATATATATATATATATATATGTATATATGATGAAATCGTATATATATATTAATGATTGTTTGATAACTTTATGAAATCGCATACTCAATTTTGTGTTTTCTTTGTTGCTATAGAAGTTTACTGAACATAATACAATTGATAAAATGTATATTAAAAAGGCTAACATAATACTTATAGATGATAAGCTTACCTGAATCTTTGGATTCTGTTTTGGATCTCATTTTCAGTATCATAAATTTTTATTTGTACAAACTTGAGTGTTTGACCAGATAGTGGTAATAAATTGTCTATTGTGTGACATGTTTGACATGTTTGACGTTGTATTCTCATATTTGGTGGTCATCGTCTAGTATTAAACCTTGTAGTACCCCAATTTTGTCCAAATAATTAAAAATAAAAAATTAATAATATATTTAATAAATATTTTACAATTATTATAAAATCTTAAAAAATCATTATTTTATAAATATGATCAAATTTTGAATCCATATTTTAAATAGATGTTCTCAACACAAAAAAATAAAAAATAAAATAAAAAATAAATAACATAACATAAACAGAATAAAAAAGAAAATAGTTATCTACTACACCATGTTTCCTTCCATGTTCCGTGCTCCTCTTTCCACAAATTTCATCTTTAATGCTCCTCTTTCCATTTTGTGGATTAATTTGTGTTGTTTGCATGTCTGTTACAAACTGGATTCTTGCTTCATTTATTATTTTATTTTTTATTCTTTTAGCTTAATAAGATCATTATTTGTACCACCTGTGCACTCAATAGAAAATGTATAAGTTCCTTTTTCTTTAATCATCTGACTTTGCTTAAAGATTTATTACAAAATAATACAAAATTAAGAGTTCAAATTTATCTAATGAACATAAAAATTCGCCATTTTACCTATAAATTGAGACAAAAGAATCAATGAAGGGGAGATGATTTTGTATATGGGTCTGATACTAAAATAAAAAAAGAAGAAAGGAACACTCAGAGTAGTAGTAAAAACAAAAAGAAACAAATATAAGAGGTAAGGTATTTTCTTTTCCTCCATTTACATTATAATCTTCTTGTTATTATACAAATGTAAAATTTTGATATAAGATGGTTTATATATGAAAAATAAAAATAAAAACTTTGTGGTTATACAAATGTAGTATTCTGATATGAGATGAGTTATATATGAGAAGAGTAAAAATTTGTTTTTAAACCTTCGACGACACTGTCGCCAGAGCCGACCATACCGTTTTAGTCTCGCTGGACTTGACCTCTTGTTTTCCCTTTTTACGTTTTTTCTTTCTGCTTCTGCATTTTTTTTCTTCTTTGAGTTCCCATATTTCCTCTTCTTCTCATCAGCAGCAGTGGCACCTTTTGAAATTAGGGTTATTGAATTTGTGGTGGTCGCACATTATTACTATTTATATTTTTTTTCTTTTTTTTTCTCTACTTTTGTTTTTTTCATTATCTATTAAAAATAATTTTTTTATTAAAAAAAGTATGTTTTTATGTAGCTTTATATTTCTTTTTAATATATTTTTTTTAAAAAAAAGAGGAAATCCTTTTTCTATATACATATTAATTTTAATTAGTTTCTACCAAATATTTTAAAAAAATAAATATTTTATTAAATATTAATTAAATGTATCATCTTTTAATCAATGAGTTATTAAGATACAAGTTGTATAACTTGATAGTTCTAAAACTCGTTTTTATAAGTAAATTAATTTAAAATTATTATTTTTAAATATGATTAATTAGATGCGACATTTTTTTAATCTTTGATATGTTAAGACACAAGTGGTGCCACTTGGCAATTTTAAAACGAAAAATAATAAAATATTCTTAAAAAGATTAGATTAGATGTGACTTCTTTTTACTCATTGAGTTTTTGAGACACGAGTTGTACAACTTGATAGTCCTAAAACTCGCATTTCAAAATAATTATTTAAATCAATCAACACATCCATATTTTTTAACCAAGAATTACATAGCTTTGATTTCTCCATCGCACTAGGAGATACGTAAGAACAAGATCACACTCTTTTCAAGCACAATAATGAAAACTTTTTTTTCCTCTCTTTTCAAGCACACTTTTATCTAAAAAATGACACTTATAAAAAACAATTCATATTCATATTCATATTTAATAATAAGGAGAAATAAATATATTTAAGTTAATATTAGTTCTGCACAATTAATTATAGGCAACTGTATTTTAACGGATGTTGTAGGGTGTTAATACATTTCCTACGCATAATCGACTCCCGAATTCAAAATTTAGTTTCAAATACCATTTTTTATTTTTTCTATGTTTTAAGGTTTCCCAATATTTTTCCTATTTTAAAATAAATTTTGGTGGCGACTTCCACTTAATTAGAGAAACACTCGAAATTTTAGGTCGCGATAAACCTATTGTCCAACTTTTCTCCCGGAGAAGTGAATGCAAACATGCGTGAACAATAGTTTTTGAAGAAGTGGTGGCGGTGTCTTTAGTAGGGGAAGTTGTACTTTTCTATTGCCACAACACTTGGAAAACTTTGGATTTGCAGAATGAGAACTTTTGTTCATTCGTTCTTGGTACCACATGTTTGCTCCATAATAATTGCATTTAATCATGGTGTAACGCCCCGTTTTTCAAAGCGATGGTGTATTTTTTTTTTCAAAAGAAATTAAACTAAAACAGAGAAATAAACAAGGAAATATCTTTGGATAAATAATTGAGTCATTATAATTTACAAGCAGCGGAAAAGTTTCTCCAAATATAAATCCAAAGCATTTACACAACAACAAATGGTACATGGAACCCATTCAATTAAGATGTCAAACTGACAATATTAGTATAAGTACAATTTTCCAAATTAAAATACTCCAACCCGAAAAGAAGGACGTCTAGTCCCTATACATCAACCTAATCTGATCATCCTACCAAAAACTATACACCCTGAGTGATCTCCACGCGCCCCGTGAGATCCTCCTAACGTAGCTGCAGTCAAGCATTCCCATCCGTAGGGTATGAACCAGTAGGATCGTCCTGGCTCTCATCTGAGGGCAAAACCCAGATTTCCACAATAGTTGTAAAGGGTCACCAACCGAAATTAACAGATAACACATAACATTTAAGTTTTAAATGCACAAAATAACCTTTCAACTAAGCATGCACCTTAAAAGGATTTTCCATCTGCTAAAAGTTCATATAATGCTCGCCAATTAAAAATAATATCAAAATGAAGTTCTCAAATCATCAAGTAATACATAACTGACCAAAGTATTGATAAATCAATTGAATAATCGATTATCTAACTCAAAATAAGGACTTCTGGTGAGCCAATTGATTTGGTCAGTTCTGATGAGTTCCTGCATGACCAAATCGATTTCTAAGTCGATTTTGTCAGTTTTGCTGAGTCCCTGTGTTGCCAAATCGATTTCCAAATCGATTTTGGCAGTTTTGCTGAGTTCCTGCCTCTCTGCCAATCGATTTCCAAATCGATTTCTTAAAAGATTTTGAAAGACATATTTATACAATCGATTGGCAAATCGATTAGGTTAAAATAGTGAACTTCCTGCAACTCATCCAATCGATTGGGAAATCGATTTCCCTGCTTATTCTTCCAAAAATACTTAAACTAATTCAATATCATTCATACACAATTCCACATCTTAACACTTAGCAATGATAACGCAATCGCTACAACATCATGAGTTTCGAAATAGTATTGCAATCAAACATGCTATCACCAAATTCCAAAACATAACACTTAACACAATTCCAATTCAAACCACTCAATCATAAACTTGAATCAAACACGACTCGCGTGCCAAGCACCCTAATGCAATGCGTATATGCCAAAATGCATGGACTCGGAATTCCAAACCTAAACCGTCCTCAAAGGGCCGTAAATCATAATTGTACCACCTATCGCAGGCCAAAGTACCAATTACCAAGGTGCCACCTATCACGGGTTCAACACAATTTACTAAAAAGCGTAAATTATAAACGTACCACCTATCACGGGTCAGTACAGTTTACCGAGGTGCCACCTATCACGGGTTCAACACAATTTACCAAAATGAAATGCATGAGCATGCACAGACTTCATCCACAACAATCGTTAAGCAAATGCAGATATTAAAAGATTCCCCATTTTTAATACTCATTTGACTTAAACGATTTTCACAACAAACCTTAAGCA
>NC_021165.2:40245916-40305362 GCF_000331145.2 Cicer arietinum
TAAATCAATACATTCAACCCTAACAAATTCCTTTCCACACAACTACAGATAAGTCCCTAAATGCAAACTAAAAGTTTGGAAGGAGCCCTTACCTTAACGTTAGCTTTAACGTGCGTTTCCGGTTCCGCGAGTAAATCCGATAAAATCTCTATTCGCAACGTCGCTTCCAAATTTAGTTCACTAGCACCGTAGCATGGTAGTGAGCAACTTTCCCTTCTACCTCTTCGTGGAACGAAGCTTAGATCTAGAAGAAACAGGGAGGTTTGTGTTTGACGGTTTTAGAAACCCTAACACCGTTTTTCTTCGTTTTCGAATCAAAGAGGAAGTATGGAGCTGAGAAAACCTTGCTCTCTTATCCACTAATCCTTGGGTTTCTATTTTCGAAATCAAAGGAAAGCAAAAATGAACAACAATGGAGGAAGGAGGAAGAAAGGTTCTCGCACGCGCAGAGGAAGATGATGGAAAATCTTAATTTCTTTCCTTTGTTTTTCCTTTCTTCCTTTTTCCTTCTTTCCTTTATATATCCTTTTCTTTTCCTTTTCCTTCCTTCTAATTTCCTTTCTTTCTATTCTCTCCAAACAAACATATATACATATATGTATATATATATATATATATATTAACTGTAACTTAACAAATATTTACATATTTATTAAAATTACCATTTCACCCGTAATCCATTAAATCCCTCGTAAAAGATTCACCGTAGTTAATTTAATTTATTTATCGACGAGTAATTCTAATCGGCATCAAAATATCTTTTTGATCATATAAACTCCAAAACATTATTATCTTTGGCTAAAAAGCCTCCGAGCCAAAATCCAAAATACACAAAATACACTTTAAAATTATGGGTCTTACACATGGCATCTCCAAAATCACAATATATAAAATAAATCAACATCAAGTAATTTAATATTAACAACTTCCTAACATATTAAATACTAAATATATTAACTTATAACCTAAAAATGTATAAATATACCTTACCTATTGAAAGAATCTTCAAACGTGTTATTATTGAGAAAAACATAATCTTCATCAGTATTACTATTCACGACATCATAGCATTCATGCTCAAACATGTATTCATGTTCATCAATTGCATCTATTAAGAGAATCATTTTTGTTTGTTCATTCACATTTAGTTTGTATAGGATTTTTCAAAAGATAAATCCCATATTGGGATAATACGGTCCATACCTTCACCATCATCGAATTCTAGATCTGAAACATGTAAGTCATCGTCGCTATTGTCATTTTCATAACTTTGTGTGTTTATTGGGAGCACTTTTGGTAATGCTTTTGATGTTGAACATGAACTTGAATCAACATTTTGAAATTTTCTAAAAAGATTAGCCCCCAAAGCTTGTAGCCCATACAATTGATTTCCCTTTGCCTGATGAGAGGAATTTGAATGTGGTTGACTTTGTATAACACTCCCCATGTCTTTATGTTTGAGGTGCAACTCTGATTAAAAGAACATATTGAACTTTTGTTGTTAACACCTAATGTAATATCAGACAAAGAAGTTCTTTGATGATGATGTATAACATTTAATGTAGAATTGAGATTTGACATAGTAGATGCACAATCAACTTTGATCATTTTTACTCTTCTTTTATCCAATATAATTTTCCTTTTATGTCTTTCTTTTGTAGCCCTAATTTTTCTAACTATAGTGTAATCATCTATATATTATCTTTTATGATGTAGATATAAAACTTAAAAATGATTAAACTAATACACAACTCGATTATAAGCATTTTAGTAGTAATAATTTTTTTTTTAAAAAAAAACATGTTTATTCCTTTAAGCTACGTTTCATTCGATTGGGTAAAAATAATTATTGTTTCATGGAGCTTAATTTTTTTTCATTTTAAATTCAAATTTCATTTATATAATGATAAACAATACTATATGTTTTAATCTTACCAAAAACTATATTAACAGTGCTAAACCAATTTAGGAACAATAAATATTTGAAAGTGTTAAACTAAAAACTTTATCAATATTGCACAAAGCACCATTGACATTATATGATATGAACAATAAATAAGGATAACAATTCTGTTCTTCCTTCAATATGAATTTGGAGCTTTAAAAGTTTTAAGCTATATTTTGTAGTTTGTAGTTCAACTGTTAGCATAAATGAATATAACTTTAATTTAAACTTTAGTTTATTAGTTATTTGAGCATGTTGGTTGATTAGAATAAAAAATAAAAGAGGTATAATGAGTAACATTGATATACCTGATACTTCTTCCTCCTAAATTGTTGATGGTGTTGTTTTGTGAGTTGACAATGTTAAAAGGGAGGGAGAGAGATATGAAACCAACTTTGTGGAGGAAAAGTTGTTGATGACGTTTTGTCTAAGCTAGCTTTTGTGAGTTGACAAATGAGTACTTTCGATTTACTTTATCTAATGGAGGGAAAGTTGTTGATGACGTGCTCCAAACTTTGAGTAGTTTCACAAGTTTGTTTCAAGCTTTCAGTAGTTTCTAGTTGGTATAAGTAAATTATTTGTTATTGTTGTTATATTAAGTTATAATAAATTTATATTATTAAATTAGCATGAATATCTCTATATGTATGTCATTTGAGTTTCTCAAATCTGGTCAATAGCCTAAACTTCCAGAATGTAATATATTATTTATAAAATGTGAAAGCTTGAGTTATTTTGTAGCTTAATTGTGTAGTTTATGTTGTATTATGCAATAAAAAAAACAAAAAACTATTATTGTATTATGCAACAAAAAAAAAAATACTATTATTTAATATAATAATCAATTTTCTCTTTAGTCATATATAATTTTTTAAATATAGAGATATTAAGATAATCACTGAGTTTATATTTTTTCAATAGACAATTAATCAATATTTTCCATATTACCGTTTCTAAAACAGTAATCAATTAAACTTCTATCCTATAATAATAACATTGAACCAAAAAATGTACTTGTGTTTAATGTTTACAACAATACATGGTTTCATAATATATATCCCATGATTCAGACCTAATGAAATCAAAACATAATTAGTCCTTAAGATTACTAACATATAATAATAGTTTTTAACATATTTGAAGTCATCATCTATTGTCTAGCGTATAATTCATTGTAGTTCCTATTCATAATTGATAGTCTTGAGTGATTTTGATGATGATAGCTAGATACTTGCAATTGCATCGTTATCCCATTATCTTGTTGGTCATCAGTTTGAGGCCTATTAATCGGTGTAGCTACTAAACATTTTCAAGATCATTTTCATTGATCGTTCAACTATATGGACGGAGCTGTTGGAATAAATGTATGATTCTCTAATATATAAAATCTTTGGTAGAGTGGAAATTAAAATTTGACAGAAAGACTCCCTCTAGTGGAGGGATTTATTATTGCTAGACAGCAGATCAATGAGGGTTGCAAACTATTTTGCTGAAAATGTTCGCTGCCTGTAAGACCCATAATTTTAAAGTACCATTTATGTATTTTTGGCGTATTTTGGATTTTGGCTCGGAGGCTTTTAAGCCAAAGTTAATAATATTTTGGAGTTTTATAATCAAAAAGATATTTTAATGCCGATTAAAATTTATCGTCGATAAATAAATTGAATTTAACTGCGGAAATCCTTTACGGAGAATTTAAGGCGTTTCGGGTGAAACGGTAATTTAATAAATATCTAGATTTTGAGATATTTGTTAAGTTATATTTATTATATTTATATATGTTTGTTTGGAGGGAAAAAGAAAGGAAAACTAGAAGGAAGGAAAAGGAAAAGAAAATAGTATATAAAGGAAGGAAGGAAAAAGGAAGAAAGGAAAAACAAAGGAAAGAAAAAGAAAGGAAGGAAATTTCCAAATTTCCATCTCCTTCCTCTGAACCTCACGCGAGCAAAACCCAAAATTCCATCCTTCTCCATTTTTCGTTTTCGTTGCTTCCTTTTCTTCAAAGCTAGTGACCCAAGGTTGGGTGAGAGTTAGATCAAGGTTTTTGCAACTCCACTCTTCCTCTTTGATTCGAAAACGAAGAAAAACGGTTTTGAGATCCAAACACAAACCCCTCCGTTTCTTCTAGATCCGAACCTCATTTCTCGAAGAGACAGAAGGGAAAGTTGCTCACCACCACGCTACGGTGCTAGTGAACTAATTTGGAAGCGGCGTTGCGAGCGGAGATTTTACCGGAATTACTCGCGGTACCGGAAACGCGCGTTAAAGCTAACGTTGAGGTAAGGGCTCCTTCCAAACTTCTAGTTTGCATTTAGGGACTTATCTGTGGTTGTGTGGGAAGGAATTTGTTAGGGTTAAATGTATCGATTTGGGGAAAAACCAAACTAGTGCGTTATGGGTAACAACCTTAGAGTTAGGTTTTGTTTATATTGATGAATGTTTCGTGGTAAATGAATTTGAATGTCATTGTGTGTGATTATGAGTAAATGAAATTTGATGTATCTGTGTGTTATGTTGCTTTGATTTGTGTTCGTTGTTTTTGACATGCTCTTAATTGATATTGATGAAATTTGATATGTGTATGGTTGGATTTGTGAATAAATGAATTGATATGTTTTGATGTGAGAATTTGTTGAGTTTGTGTTGTGTGAAATTTGAAAACCATTAAGTTAAATGAGTATTAAGAATGGGGAATCTCTTAATGTCTCGTTTACTTAATGTGCGTTTGTTTGTGAAAAATCGTTTAAGTTAACTGGGCGTTAAGAATGGGGAATCTCTTAATGTCTCGTTTACTTAATGTGCGTTTGTTTGTGAAAAATCGTTTAAGTTAACTGGGCGTTAAGAATGGGGAATCTCTTAATGTCTCGTTTACTTAATGTGCGTTTGTTTGTGAAAAATCGTTTAAGTTAACTGGGCGTTAAGAATGGGGAATCTCTTAATGTCTCGGTTACTTAATATTTTGTTTTAAAGAAAAATCGTTTAAGTTAACTGGGCGTTAAGAATGGGGAATCTCTTAATGTCTCGGTTACTTAATATTTTGTTTTAAAGAAAAATCGTTTAAGTTAACTGGGCGTTAAGAATGGGGAATCTCTTAATGTCTCGGTTACTTAATATTTTGTTTTGAAAACCGTTTAAGTTAACTGGACGTTAAGGAGGGGGAATCTCTTAATGTCTCGGTTACTTAATATTTTGTTTTAAAGAAAAATCGTTTAAGTTAACTGGGCGTTAAGAATGGGGAATCTCTTAATGTCTCGGTTACTTAATATTTTGTTTTGAAAACCGTTTAAGTTAACTGGACGTTAAGGAGGGGGAATCTCTTAATGTCTCGGTTACTTAACATTTTGTTTTGAAAACCGTTTAAGTTAACTGGGCGTTAAGAATGGGGAATCTCTTAATGTCTCGGTTACTTATTATTTTGTTTGGAAAATTGTTTAAGTTAACTGGGCGTTAAGAATGGGGAATCTCTTAATGTCTCGGTTACTTATTATTTTGTTTGGAAAATTGTTTAAGTTAACTGGGCGTTGAGAATGGGGAATCTCTTAATGTCTCGGTTACTTAATGTTCGTTTTTGAAAATCGTTTCAGTAAATGAGTATTAAGAATGGGGAATCTCTTAATGACTTATTTACTGAATGTTTTGTCTTGAAAATCGTTAAGTTAAATGAGAATTAAGAATGGGGAATCTCTTAATGTCTCGCTTTTTTATGTGTGTTTCGGTAAATCGTGCTGACCCGGGATAGGTGGCACCTTGGTAAACAGTACGGGCCCGTGATAGGCAGTACGTTTACGATTTACGTTTGGTAAGTCGTGCTGACCCGGGATGGGTGGCACCTCGGTAAACAGTACGGACCCGTGATAGGTAGTACGTTTACGACTTACGTTCCTGAGGGAATTGTGTTTGGTAAGTTGTGCTGACCCGGGATAGGTGGCACCTCGGTAAACAGTACGGACCCGTGATAGGTAGTACGTTTACGACTTACGTTCCTGCGGGAATTGCGTTTGTCCGTGAGAGACTGCGCAGGGGTTTGTCCGTGAGAGACTACGCCCTGGTTTAAGTTAGATGAGAATTAAGAATGGGGAATCTCTTAATGTCTCGTTTACTCGTGTATGTTTTGGTAAGTTGTGCTGACCCGGGATAGGTGGCACCTCGGTAAACGGTACGGACCCGTGATAGGTAGTACGTTTACGACTTACGTTCCTGAGGGAATTGTGTTTGTCCGCGAGAGACTACACCCTGTTGATTTGTGAACTGTTGGTTCATTTTGTTTGTGTAGTAATGTGTTATAAATGCTAAGTGTTATGTTTTGGAATTTGGTGATAACATGTTTGATTGCAATACCATTTCGAAATCCATGATGTCGTAGTAATTGTGTTATCAGTGTTAAGTGTTAAGAATTGGGATTATGCATGAATGTGATTGAGTTAGTTTATGAATTTTTGAAAGAATACACAGGTAAATCGATTTCCCAATCGATTGGATAGTAAACAGGGACTTGGCCAAATGGACAAAATCGATTAGCCAATCGATTTTGTAATCAGTTTTTCGAAAATCATTTACGAAATCGATTGCCCAATCGATTGGGCCTAAGTCAGGGACTCATCCATATTCGACCAAATCGATTTGGAAATCGATTGGCCATTAAGTCAGGGGCTCAGCTACCCTGTCAATCGATTTCCCAATCGATTGAATCAAGCCAGAGTTCAAAATTTCACTAAAAACCTTCAGGAAATCGATTTGGAAATCGATTGGTATTAAGTCAGGGGCTCAGTACTCACTCAATCGATTTCCCAATCGATTGATTTCAGCCCAGGATTCTGTTTCATCAAAATCCTTCACCCCAATCGATTGCCTAATCGATTGGCTCAGTGAAAATCCTCAGTTTTAGTTGTATGATTGTTTGCTCATGAAACTATCCATGTCTTGATTTGTTATGTTATAATTAGGGGATTGAGAACCTCATTTTACTTTCATTTTAACTGGCAAAGTATTGTATGAACTTTTCGCATATTGAAAATCCTGCTAAGGTGCATGCTTAGTTGAAAAGTTATTTTAGCATTTAAAACTTAAATGTTATGTGTTAACTGTTATTTTTGGTTGGTGACCTTTACAATTATTGTGGAAATCTGGGCTTTGCCCTCAGATGAGAGTCAGGACGATCTTACCGGTTCGTACCCTACGGACGGAAATGGAGATGGGAACGCTTGACTGCAGCTACGATAGGGGGATCTCACGGGGCGCGTGGAGATCAGTCAGGGTGTTTAGTTGTTTTGTAAAATGATGAGACTAGGTTGTCACAGAGGGAACAAATGTCTTTCTTTTGTATTGCATTTATTTTAAAATGGAAGACTGTACCTATACTAATATTGTCAGCTTGACATGTTATTTTCGATGGGTTACATGTACCATTTGTTGTTGGGTAAATGGTTTGGATTTATAATTGGAGTAACTTTTCCGCTGCCTATAAATTATAATGACTCAATTATTTATCCAAAGGCATTTCTTTATTTATTCCTCTGTTTTAGTTTAATTACTTTTAAAAAAAAAAATATACCCTCGCTTTGAAAAACGGGGTGTTACACTGCCAACTTGGAAATGAAGCTGAAATTTCTTTTTGGAATGATATATCGATGAGTGATACACTTAAAGAGCTTTTCCCTGAATTATATAAAATGCCAGCTAAGAAACATGCCACAATTGCTGAATCAGGAAGTTGGACAAGTGGCAATGGGGGTTGAGAATTTATTTGGCAGGATAATTTGAACATATATAATTTGCCTTGAACAATTGGAAGAATTGATGGTACTGCTGCAAGATATCAGGCCATATAATAACTTGAATCATAGGTGGATATGGAGCCTTAATATATAAACATGAAGGCTTCAAGGTAAAATATGAATATACTGCTCTGTTATTAAAAGAGTTGTCACCAAGCATAGAGGAAAATATTCATAGTGCTTTGAAATCTTTATGGAAGAACAAGGTTCCCTCTAAAATTCTTATTTTTGGATGGAGACTACTGCTATCAAAATTGTCTACTCGAGATGAATTGTTCACGATGTGTTAGACGATTCCAACAATTTAGCCTATATTTTTTGCTCTATTACCAATGAAACTTGTAATCATATTTTTCTTTGTTGTAACTTTGCATAGCTAGTATGGAACAACGTTTATAGGTGGCTAGATATGGATGAAATAGAAGAAGTTGAAGCGGTGCCACATTTTCATATGTTTAACAGGTTTCTAAAATCAAAACAGGGAATGCTATGAGGAGCTTAGTGTGGTTGGCTACAATGTGGAATTTATGGATGATAACAAACAAAATAATCTTTTCAAATGTTGATACAGAGCAAAAATGTTGTAGTGTGAATCATTGGTACATGGAATTATAATCCTTTCATGGTTTTGGTTTGTTAGTAGTTCGAAAGTTAAGTCTGGTTTACTTTTTGCATGTTTGTTCAATAACATGTTATCCTGTATGCAATGCAGTTAATTGTATTTTTGTCAATGCATTGGAAGATCGCTGCAAATGATAGGATAATATTGAGGGTGCCATTAGAGTTGAAATATCTCTATTATCATGTGATATATTTGCGCTCATTGTATTGGGTTGCATGTGCTCTTTGTAGTGAGAAAAATAATAGGGTAAATTGCAGTTTTGTCCTTCCAAATATCATGATCTTGCAACTTTGACCCACACTTTCGAAACTATCAAATTTAACCCTTATAGTTTATCCCAATTGCAATTTAAAGACTCCTTATTTTACTGAGGTTAAAACTGATCCGGTGTTATTTTTTATGTACATGGAATTTAGCCTAATATAGCGATTAATCTAATTTAATTTAATCAATTCCATTAATAATATAAGCTTAATTTCTTTCTCTTCTCCCTTGTCATCGCAATTAGAGCTGTCAATTTGACAAACCCTTTAATTATTGACCCCAGCCCACATGTTGGAGGGGACAAAAAATTTTATAATTTAAAAGGCCCCCAACACTAAAAGCCCTCTAAAATTTTGTGGGCTTAGTGAGTCTACAGGTTCACATTTTTTAAAAAAATCTTGACAATTTTTTTTTTAATTTTTTTTCTCGATATTTCACCAATAAAAATATTTCGATTTTTTTATTTGAGAAAAAAATCTATTTTTTTTGAAAATTTTTATTTATTTTTCTCAGAAACTTTTTTTAAAAGAAATACTTTTTATTTTTTTTTATATTTTTTCAATTTTTTTTTAAACTATCAAAATATCAGAGACCTATAAACCCCCTGAACTCCTATTTATGTCCTACAAAATAATGAGTTGGGATTTTTTAAAAATTATTTTCTTACGAACCTAATATTAAGGATTAAAAAAATTAAGGGCCCAGCAGTTATAGATTTTTTTACGGCTCTAATCGCAACCCAACCCCCCACCTCATGCAACTACCTCTTCCCCTTCTTTGCCTGTATCTGAACCGCCCTCCCCTATCACTAGATCTCATATTGTTTTCTTCCTTTTTTCACCAAAACATTGTCGCATCTTTGCAATTAAATCAGTTCTATCGTTCTCTCTTTTGTTTCATATGTCAATCTTATCTCAATCCGTTGTTTTTACAACTTCACAATTTGATCTGTGATTTTGTTATGTATGTGTGTGCTTGGATTATTTTTGTTTCGTTTATTTATTTATTTTTATTTTTCCCCGATTATTTTGGGATTGTTTTCACGACAACCTAGTTTTTATTAGCTCAGATTTATCGTTTTGATTATTTGTTTTTCTTTGGATAATCGGAATCCATATTGGCAATGGCGGAGCTGGGTTAAAAAGTTTGGTGTGGCCGACTAAAAATGAAACAACAAATATTTTTAAAAAATACAACAAAACTTAAACACGTTACATGCAACAAAAAAACTCAAACATTTTATACGACATAAAATCAAACACCTTGTGTGCAATAAAAAAACTCAAACCTTTATATGGACATAAAATCAAACAGCTTATGTGCAACAAAAATCTCAAACACAGACATAAAATCAAACAGCTTATGTGCAACAAAAAAACTCAAACACTTTATAGACATAAAATCAAACACCTTACGTGCAACACAAAAACTCTACACAAAAATAGAACAAAGTAGAATTCTACAAAAATATCGGGTATTGCCATATAAGTTAAATTCTTAGGATAGGTAAAACTCAACAAAATTGAGAACTCAAAACTGACACAGCGACGAACTGAGAAAAATTGAAATCAAAACTAACAGAGTCAGAGGAGTGACGAACTATCAAAACTAACTAACATAGGAGCGACATCCAAACTAACAGAATTCCAAATCAAAACTAACTAACAAAATTCAGCACTAACAAAATAGAAATCTGAACTTTTTGAACAAAGCATCAATGTGATCTGGAGACAGATGAGGTTGCGGCGAACAAAGAGCGACGAACGGCCACAGAGGCGGTCGCAGGCCCGCAGCGAGCAGAGGAGCGATCTGGACTGGAGGCAGAGTGAGGCGGCCGCACGTTTTTCGTGATCCGTGAATTTGATTCTGGAGGAAGGAGAGAGGAAGGAGGTAACTTGCAAGCAAAAGGTAACGGGAGAGGGAGAGGGAGAGGGAGAGGAAGGCTGAAAGAGAGAGGAAGAAAGAGAAAACTGAATTAGGTTTAGGTATTCTTGTAATTTTTTAGTTTTAACAAGGACATTTTCATAATTTAACTTTTTTTTTGGGGTGGTCATGGCCACCCCTGTCCCAAGGAAGCTCCGCCCCTGCATATTGGTATTCTTTGAGTGTTGAATTTAAATATATGTTTTTATTGTGTTTTTAAGAGTGTTGTTTTGTTGTTTTTATTTCAGTTGAAGCCATTAGTGAGATTTGTAGGATGAAATCCATGTGCTTTTATTTTGGCATTGGAGGATGATTATGATAAGAACTTGCTAGCTTTTGTGTTTATTTATTTGTTAAATGGTTAAAATTAAACTATTAACTGATAATGATGATAAAGGAAGTGTGTGTCAAATTCGGCCAAGAGAAAGATATTAGCTTATGAGGTGGGGGAAGCACCGAATGAACAAGATAAATAAATTAAGTTAGTAAGCATTTTAATGAAACTGTTTAAATTAAAACAATTTTTATTTTTCTATAATAATAATAATAATAATAATAATAATAATAATAATAATAATAATAATAATAATAATAATAATA
Organism: Cicer arietinum; assembly: GCF_000331145.2. Classification (NCBI taxonomy): domain Eukaryota; kingdom Viridiplantae; phylum Streptophyta; class Magnoliopsida; order Fabales; family Fabaceae; genus Cicer; species Cicer arietinum. The sequence goes on from NC_021165.2 coordinate 40,257,045, forward strand.
ATAATAATAATCACAGGTCAAATTAAGTAAAATTATTTATACATATGAAAGAATTAAAAAAGTGATATGGCATCAATATGCACATTGAACTTATGGTCATCTCATCTAAAATAACACCAAGTTAGCTTTGATCCAAATAAACTATAAAGGTTATAAAATTACCAAATTTAATAATGCGGGGCTAACATCTTTGGACCGATATAATTGGAGGATCAAAAGTGAAATTCACCTGTATATTATGTATTTTTTACTATTCTTATGGTAATTGCATCATAATTTTCAAATTTCTAGAGCATTTTATAAAAATTTCATGATAGTATAACTAATGTTCTATGTCGGATGGTGTTGTTTGAAATCAATCTCCTACGTGCATGGTTAAAGAGTGGAAATAATAGAATGCATCCAAATTAGATAACGCAATGCTTGTGAGATAGGTTAGCTACCGATTCATTTACTTGGCGAGACTCTTTGCTCTTTACTCGATTCATTTTGCTTTGGTACCCACTCGTTTTTGTATTTCCTTTTTATTTATTTTTAATAATATTTAAAGTGAAAATCACTCGTATTCTATAATGATTGAATGTTTAAAATAAAACATGTATATAAATAATTATTTGTTTTTTTAATAATATATTTAGAGTGAAAATTATTCATATTTTTTTATCTAAATTTTTTTAATTGTATATACAACAATCACTCATATTTTTTTAATCATATATTTTAGAGTGAAAATCAGTCATTTTATTACAAAATTTTCAATTGTTTTCATTCAATTTATTCTTTTGTTATACAACTATTATTCATATAAACTAAGAAACTTACAAAGATTTATACACCATAAATATTACCTTTAAACTTTTTAAAAAATTTACATTGAATTTTTTTTTTACAAATTACACTCACGCAACACACGGGTTATATTGGTTTATCATTCTTTTGATGTCAAGTTCTTTATTTTTGCAAATGTTTAGCTTAATTATAGTTTTAGTCCCTCTATTATTATTAATTTACATAATTGATCCCTTTATTTTAAAATCGACGATTTTAGTCTCTCCCTCAAATTTTTGAACTAAATAATAATGATTTGACATATTTTAAATGACATAATATACAATTCTATTGTATAAAACCATATAAATGCATTAATAATTATATGTCATTAATCAAATTATAAATATGAAAAATATCTGAAGTTCAAAACTAAGTTTTTACGGTGTTTTATTTCAATTTAATGGGTGTTAATCACTCTACATCATCGTATCATATATCACATTTTTTAAAACATTTTACGTCATCATTTTTAGTTAAAATATTGATGGAGAGACCAAAATTGTCAACTTTTAAAATAGAGGAATCAATTTTTTGAATTAGTAAAAATAAAGGAACTAAAACTGCAACATGTCATTGATCCTAATTTTCAACAAAAAATATTGAAACCCAAATGTTCTCTATTCTTTTAAATAAATTCGTTTAATTCTCTAGGTGTTTTGATTGCAATAATCATAAGAATATAAACCATCAATCACATTTTAGAGAAATGATTCAACAAGAGAGAATTCAAGTGAAATACATTTTAGAATTCTTGAAATTAAATGCAAATTTGTCTTAATCCAAATCATGAAATCACATGAAAATTTATTATGTTGTTTTTGATATATATGATTGATAACAAAATTCACATTATAATTTTAAGAATCTTTAACTAAAAATGATTGAAATGAGATTAGGATTAAAAATAATTTAATACCATAAATTTTATAAACATAATCGACTTACTTGATACCAAAAAAAGTAAAAGGACTAATATCATATTTTTGCGTAACTTAAAACGACCACTAGATCTACTTTGTCTTAAAAAACATTCAAATTTATGTATTATGTTTTGAACTTATTCGGCATTTATTTATTTTGGTTTTTTTTTCTTATATATATAATTTTTTTTTTAATATTATGAAGCATAATATTCAAATTTCCGTAGCATTTTTTTCAGAAATATCATGATAGGGTTCCTATGTTCCTGTGTGGTTGAGTATGTGGCTGAGGAGGGGAAATCATGGGTAATATTTAGTAAAAATACATGTGGTATGAGCGAAGTAGATAGTCTACAAAATGGTGTGTTAATTTCATTGGCCTATACTGCCTATGGTTGCTTCAAATTCCATATCATTTTAAAATAGGGTAGAGAAGCAGAGAACAATAGAGACGCATTTGAAAATTTAATGGCGAAGCAACTGAAATAAATCAAATATAGGTTTACGATGAATTCTACGGATACGTGCTTAGTTTATTAATATTCATTTATCTCTTGTTATATAGTTTTCTATGAAAAGTCTTGCAGAAAATGTAAGAACCAAACCACAAGAAATTGTTAGCTTTGAGCTGTTACTTGCACACACACACAAAAATGCACACTTGAATGAATGGTAAAACTTATGTATTTCATAGATTGTCAATCTTATTTATACATGAACTATTCTTACACATTCTAACTGCAATTTAATTAACTAACTTATTGATTAGTTAGTTAGTTACTAACGCAATTATGACATTACTTGAATTACAAGTCATATAATATTTTCCCTTAATTCAAGTATTTAAGTGATACTACACCTAGCATTTGTCTTAGCGCTTCAAATCTGTTTGTCCTTACTGTCTTGGTCATTATATTAGCAATTTGCACGTTAGTTTGACAATATATGAGTTTGAGCTTATTCCTCCCAACTTGATCTTTTAAGAAATGAAACATTGTCTCTATATGCTTGCTCCTTCCATGAGATACATGATTTTTTGCTAGATTTATGGTTGAGATGTTGTCAATCATCAATAGCATTGGTCTGCATACTTCAATCCTCAATTCTTCCATCAAAGCTTTGAGCCATAAAGCTTGGCAAGCTGCATAACTGCCAACAATGTATTCTACTTCACATGATGATATGGTTATGACTGACTGCTTCTTTGAGCTTCATGCAATTGAAGATTTCATGAATTTGAATACATAGCTTGATGTGCTTCTTATATCACTCTTACCTCCAAACCAATCAGAATCTAAATAACCAACAATTCTCTTGCAAACATAATTTCATGTTTTAGTGTTTCTTGAATGTATCTCATGATCCTCTTGGTTGCAGTCCAGTGAGTATGCTTGGGATTCTCCATGAATCTGCTAATGACACCTACACTATAGTATAAGTCAGGTCTTGTGTTGCACAAGTACCTTAGGGATTCAACAACTTGTTTGAACAAGGTGGTATTAGCCAGCTCCGCTTTAGCTGCTTTCCCTAGCTTTGCATTAACTTCAATTGGAGTGAAAACAGGGTTGTAGCCAGCCATGTTGTACCTCCTTAAGGTTTCTCCAGCATATTTCGTTTGATGCATCACCAGCCCTTCTTTTGTTTCTCTAAATTCAATTCCCAAGAAATAGGTAAGCTTTCCTAAGTATGAGATCTCAAATTCATTTTTCACGATCTTCTTGAATTCTTCCATTTCTTTCTTGTTGCTGCATTTTACCAACATATAGGCAAAGCAGAAGCATTGATGGCCTTCCATCTTGTGTGTAATGCTTCACATAAAGCCCATATTCTACTGTGTATTTGATGAAGCTAATGCTGATTAGGAATGAGTCAATTCTTTTGTTCCAAGCTCTTGGGGCTTGCTTTAAGTCATAAAGAGCCTTTCTCAATCTGAGCACCTTATTCTCCTTTCCCTTAATCACAAATCCTAGTGGTTGAGAAACATACACTTCTTTTTCAAGCAATCTATTCAAAAATGCATACTTGACATCAAGCTGGCACATCAGCCCTTTGTCTCAATTCTGGTCACTAGAGCAAACACTTCAAAATAATCTATTCTTGCCCTTTGTAGAATTCCTTTGGCAACCAATCTAGTTTTGTATTTGGAAATTTACAATCTGGATTTAGCTCTAGCTTGTAAACCCATTTGACTCTTATTTGTTTATGTTTTGGAGGTAGATTAGTTAGGTACCAAGTCTTATTCTTTTCAATTTCCTTGATTTCTTCTATCATTGCTTCTTTCCAAGGTCCTCTCTTCATCGCTTCTTCAAATCCGTTGTTATCCATTTCATTGTCATTGTATACTTCAAACTCACGTAACTGTGATGGTGGCTGCCTTGTTCTCTGAGATCTGGTTGATTCTATTATTTCTTCAACTATGTCTTCACTACTTTGATGATCATCCAACAACAACGTAGGGATTTGTGTATGATGGTTGGTGTTGTTGGCCTTTTGTTTCCAGTCCTAGTCCGGGTTGGTGTTGTTGGGCTTCTGTTTCCAGTCCTAGTTTTCTTGCTCAACTATCTTCACATATTTATTAACTACAATCTTCTCTTTAGTAGGATCATACAATTTGTATATACGAGTTGGATGATATCCAACTAAGATCATTGCTTCACTCTTGACCTGCATTTTTCTTCTCTTCTGGTTTGGCACATGCTTGAAGCATAGGGCTCTAAAGGTTCTCAAATTTCCTACAACCGGCTTCTTACCACTCCAAATTTCCTATGGCACTTTCTTATACATTCTTTTCGTTGGACAATTATTCAAGATATAGATAGCAATTGATGCAACCTCACCCCAAAACCTGTGTGGTAATTCTTTTTCTTTCAACATACTTCTAGTCATGTCTATGATAGTTATGTTTCTTCTTTGAGCTAGTCCATTATGTTGAGGTGCTTAAGGGGCAATCACTTCATGTTCAATCCCATTTTTAACACATAGTTCATCATACTCATTTAATGTACACTCACCATCTCCATCTGTCCTTAGCTCTTTGACAACTTTTCTACACTTTTTTCAACTTTCACTTTGAAATTCTTGAACATTTCAAATGCTTCATCTTTAGTTTTTATCAAGTATATCCATAACATTCTACTAAATTCATCAACAAATGTTATGAAATACTTATTACCTCCTAGTGATGGCAACTCAAATGGTCCACATATGTCACTATGAACCACTTCAAGACAATAATTTGATTTTGCTTGCATTTGTGATTTGAAATAGTTTCTTGATTGTTTTCTTGCCTTACACACATCACACACCTTCTCAGGAACATCAATCATAGGGATACTGATAGCGTTTTAATAAGTGTATTAAATCGTTGCAAGTAATACTAAAACGGTAGTACCGAGTGTCGAACTCAAGAATTGCGTTTTACTATTGAAGTGTATTTAACTTATACAATTGAAAAAAAAGTTTCCGAATTGATTGAAATAATATTTGAAATTAACAAAAGTAATAAAATTGATCCTTTATAATAAGAAAAATGTCAAGGATGAGTTTCACTTCGAATCCAACCTTGGTTCCTAATTTGATCCTAGTTACTAAATTCCTTTATTGAATTATTACTGAATTCTCTTTATTATTCTCGCCCTAATGTCTTAAAGACAAAACCTTTAATTCCAATATAAACCCTAATTCCTTAGTGCATTTAAGATTAGAATTAAGCTTTACGGTACAAGAATTCTCTTTTTAAACTATTGCTTTCTCAAGAATTTTAATTAGGTTCATGACATGCATCTATCCCTAGACTACAATATCATGAATTTCTCATCTCAAGCATTCGTAAAGTCCACTTCTGTTTCAAAATAGGAATCGTAGAACATTTTAAAGTTGATCAAGCAATAAAAAACATTAAGCATATATATGAGAAAAATAATTCAATAAACTCATTCATATAACTAGAAATCAAATCAGAAAAATAACGGTTTCATCTTGTTACACGCATCCCTAACAAATAGGGTGTAGTTACTCATGACATAGATAGAAAAGATAAAGATTGGAGAAGAATTACAAGAGAGACTCACGAATGATTCTTGATAAAACTACTCAAATGGTGTTAGAAACCACTGTCTATGAGTTTCTCTGATACGACACAAGTATCTAAACTTTCCAATAGTAAAAAAGATACCTAAAAAGTGAGAAAAACGTGTTTTGACATGTTATGATGCACAACGCGCGCCCCAGGCATGCTTCAAGCGCATTCTGGCAGGTCCACTAGTGCAGAAATGCGCCCCATGCGCGCTTCAAGCGTACAACATCTTTTGTCTGATGTTTAGTGCATTTGTCTCCTCTTTTGAGTACGAATTTAGTTCTGGTGTCTTCATGAAAATTGTAGCTATGGATCGTAACTTTCATTTTAATTAGGTTTTACTCCAATTTGACATCTACAACTTCAGATATGGCTGAAATACTCCACATAGGTCATGTTGATTTCTCACAAAAATTTAGCACTACACTAAAACAAAGAACAACGTAAAACTACGAAAAATCCCTACTTAATCAAGGAAATGAGAACATAAACATTTTATTAACTCAAAGAACTAGAATCAACAAGATATATCAATTAACTCCTCAAATTAACTAATAATCACAAATAGATAAGACTAAAAACAGTAAAAAAAAAATATGTATAGGATGAAGAGTCAACACATCACCATCATCAATAAAAAATAATTATTATCATCATATAAGCATATATCATACAATGCATCCATCTTTTATTATCACATCACATAAACTTGTCTAATCAAACATATGCACAAAATTTCACTCGACATCCAACATCTAATACAAATATCAAACACCACACAATTATCGAAAATCAAATCAACACCTTATAGACATTTCTATTTCACATTTTAATCTCACAATCCTCATATTTTAACATTAATTAATTTATATCTCAAATGACTATTGCCGTATGTAGCGATCCACTGATGAATCGTTGGAAAATACAGTTTTCCTGTTCATCTCACAATATATTATACTCATGAATTTAAACACTCTCTCACCCCTTATCTTATGTCGACGCTTTCACACACGGATACGATTTCATTAGAAAAGAACCTTTGTAATATATATTTAGCTTTATATGAGTGTTATCATTGTGTCTTCGAGAGAAAATTGTTTTGACGTATATTATTCTACTTCTTCAAACAATCTCTACAATTAGTGGCTTGCAACCCAATCATTTTCAAAGAAGTAGATATAGTTGGAAAATTCTTATTTTATTATTATTATTATTATTATTATTATTATTATTATTATTATTATTGTTATTATTATTATTTAGTATCTAATGTTATGTATAACTATTAATGTGTCATGAGTTACAAAGTAAAGTACAATCAATATATAATTTTCTACATACAAAACTAAAATGGAGTAATCAACAGTTCTGATCTGTTTTAATTGATCTCATCTACGACATGAAAATATATTGACTACTCAAAAGACAAAGAATGCTGTTCATATTCAGCTTTATATGAATGTTATTATTGTGTCTTTGAGAGAAAACTATTTACCATTTATAGATAAAAGAATAATGTTTAATATTTAAATTAAAAAATTATTTGTTGTTTTTTTACGGAAATGTTTTATGCTGTTAATTTTTTAAAAAATACTACCAATTTGAAGTTTCTACATTTGTTTTACTTCTACTCAACCGTACATATGAGTTGTTTGTGAAAAATCTCAAGTCATGTTGTATAGAAGTTTCATACTCAAAATGTTGGAATTTAGATTTGTCATTTCTTTAACAAAATTAGAATGAAATGAATACCAAATGACAAAATCATTTTTATGTTTTTGTAAAAATATTTTGAAAATAAATTTAAATTTGACAACACAATATAAGAGCATGACTAATTTGATTTTGTGGTAGATAATTACATATATTAATATTTATTAAAACACTTTTAATATTTTTAACACTAAATATAATTTATGAATTTTGTTTGTAGGATGATAATCACTAGGGATTTTTAATACTAAATATATGAATTAGTTGCAATTACGTTCTACAAAATATTATACATATTCTCAAATGTGTGTTTGTCAACTTATATATAATAATTACTCAAATAAACTCACTTGAAAAAAATACTCTATAAACAAAATGAATAAATTATATTATTTTTGAAATTTTAAAATCTTATTCACAATATTGCTAATATGTTAAAGTTTATATATATTATATTATTTTTGAAATTTTAAAATCTTATTCACAATACTACTAATATGTTAAAGTCTATATATCTTGTGCAACGCGTAGGTTATATTCTAGTTAATTATAAATTCACATAGACACGTAAATTTGCCTAAAATCTTACGCTTTAAAATATTTACACTAAAATACTATTATTTTGAGAAAAATATATAAATAATAAAATAAAATATTTATTATTTATATCACTTATTTAGCCAAATATGTAAAAGATTAACACATCATAGAAAACATTCATATAAAGAAACTTAATCATAAAACTAATCAACTTATATTCTAAAATAATTTAACACCAAATTATATATTTAAAATCCTATTTCATTAATAAAATAGTTTATTATAAAATTTGATGTGTTACAAACGCCTTTGAAGAAGTCAACATTATGATGAGAGTTAATGATATGATGATAGTCAATACTCTGAAAAGTCAAGTTATACGCATCCTCTATTAACCATCCAGAATCTGAATGCTCTGATGGTTTGTACGACAATACTCTAATTATCATATCTTTTGATCTCATACCCTATGCTTCCTCAGTTTTCATACAATTTATGAGGAGTGGTTTCTAGGATTGTGATTTGAGTTAAGCTCAACAGATAAATTTATCTTCAAGAATTCATTGTTGAAATCCATGAAGATATAGGTTGTCTTTCTACTATAAAGTACAAAGGCCATACCCTAAATACTCTATAAAAAGGACTTGCTTCCTTACTTGAGCATACAATAAATAAAAATAACCAACACACAACCATTACATGCAACACAAAGAAGCATTATAGTATTCTAAACTCATTCAAAATGTATCTAAGTGTCGAGAAAGAAAAAGTCTGAAAGTATTAAAGTGTAAAAAACCTCTTGAGAGAGATTTCTCAGAAAAATCTAAACTCATTCATTTGTAACTTAGCCGGTAGTGGCTCCTCAACAGTTTGTAGGTGCAAACCGAGAGTTGAGAATTTAAATGGTTTAAGTTAAATGTTGTAATTCAATTTGAATTATTTAAGAAAATCTTTCTAGGTGAAGGGACTAAACGTAGCTACTAGTTTGGTGGTGAACTTGTATAAATATGTGTCATTTACTTCTTTCATCTGCTTTTTATTATGTGCTTTTAATTACTAAGTTTATCTAATAAATTTTTTAAACCTGTAAAACACAGTTCAAACTCCAATTTTCTTGTGTTTTTCAACCTTCAAATTTTTCCTGTATTACAACAATATCCTGAAATAGTACTATGAATAGTACAAATCTTTTAACAATTCAGTGTGGTATTGCTACGTGATAAGGTATCTAACTACACTATTCTCAACAAATTTATTCTTCAATATTGAAATAGAAATATTTTCAAACTGAAGAAGGTTGATAAAATTCGATAGGATGATGTTCGATTAAGAAATTTAGATTCGATGAAGAACGACTATTAATGGTCTTCATAATTCAAAATGAATCATCAAACCACAAACATTTTGAGGATAAGAGTTTGACACAAGAAAAGAACATTTCAAAATGATTATGTATCAAAAGAAAAAGGAAATATTCAAAGAAGAATTATGAAAAAGCCATGAACACATCAAAAGAAAATAATGAATGAAAAAAATCCTCTTTGTTGAGAGTTATTAGAATTTGATATAAATCAATCAAATTGTTTCTATACACTTGAATTGATATATAAATTGAATTATATTATCCTCTTAATGAGATTTAAACAACCGATGAAAAATTATATCTCAACTTAGAAACATTCTTGAACGAATGTGCCCAAATTCAATAATGGCAATAACTCTTTAATCCAAAAAGAGGTGCATGAAGATGTGAAAGAATACTTGGAGCCTAGAGAGGCAGAGAAAATAATACTTGGAGCCTAGAGAGCCATAAGATATGCACATTCTTTCGTTTGAAATTTTATTGGTTTTACAAAAATAATGAAATAATATTAAATTTTTATGGTCACGTTAAATAAGAATAAAAATAAATAAGCGTGAGAGTTAGGGGGAAGAATTAGTTTACTAAATGAGTCTTATCAATAACTCTATATAATTATATTTCAACAAAACTCATTTATTGTTATACAATTTATTTAATGGGAACAGTAAAAAGGTGAAGAGAGGGAGCATGCCAATAGTTTACACCACAATGACATTGCTTATAAAGGATATCGATTATGAGGGAATGACTCCTTATTGTGGATGACCTACGAGGATTGAGGAACAAGCCATGGACAATGTTTGGTTTGGTTTCTACAAGATTTGGGCCGATGAAACAATTTTTAACAATAAGGGAGGTAGTGGCGGAACAACTGATTCACGAGGCACAATGTTATCATAATACTGCCATGATGATAACAAGATCAAGAAAAATATAGTGACATAATGTCTACAAAGGAACGTAATGCAATGCTGCTAGCAATGGAGAGGAATATATTGGTAAGTAAAAGAGTTCCTAAAGAGTCATATCTGAATTATTTTGATCAAATAAGTTCTTTTTCCTATAACACTTGCATGTTAATGAATAATGATAGTAAAGTGGTGGCAAAGAGTGTCAAAATAATGATAGTAAAGTGGTGGCAAAGAGTGTCAAAGAAGTTGTCAATATTATAGGCTTAACTTTCTAGGGGGAAAATACTAATGTAGTCAATGTATTAACTCATATAGAGAAAAGATATATTATTAATGTTGGGATGAAGCCGAAATATCTTCAAGAAAGTTATAGGAGTAGTCGGATAATTTGTGTGTGAAGATATTATTTTCTAATATTAGAGGCTGGGTAAAGGTGGCAAAATGAAAGGAGATGAGAAATTTGATTTTAATAAGTAAACAAGATTTTTTGTGTATTCAAGAAAGAAAGATTGAAGTGGTGGATCATATATTATGTGAAAGGTTGTGGGATGGTACAAACGTGAGATTATCTTGGTCTCTTCGATGGGCTTCTTACTTTATGGGACAACAGTTTATGGGAGGCTCAATATACTAGGAATATTAATCATGTGTTGATTGTCTTAGTGTCAAAGTGATTTTAACTACAATCTTCTAATTGATGTTTTGATGATAGCAAAAATAACAAAAACAATTATTCCCTACCTATATTTGTTAGGGTGCATATTAAGTTAAAAGAAAATATTTATATCAATTACTATCTATTTTAAGATAGCATACTTTATGAGTAAGTTAGATATAATAATCTAAATATTAATTAACATGCATAATATTATTACCTAATGCATGAATAGTTATGCTTACTAATAGAGCAAATCATTATATATTAATGAGAGACATTGCAACGGAGGTCTAATCATTTATATCCAAGTAAAAAGAAAAAGGAGATATAAGTCAATGAATGATCATCTGATCACAAGAGAAAAGAACGCAAATATGATAATCTGTCTTTGACAAACGTTAACTATGAGTCAAGACTTTTTTTGATCATCTGATTTAAAGAACAAGAGTAATATATGAATCAAGCCTATGAGAAAGTCAACACTCTGATAAAAGTCGAATCCTTGTATGAAGAAAATGATTTTGGAAATTCTATGAAACATTGTTTCCTTCAATAAAACTATCATCTAAAAAAGTCAATGCCTCTGGTCAAGCAACGATTTGCTACGATTTCCTCTAAAGATGCAAGCAATCATCTGACTCAATTGCCTCTGATGAATACAAGCAAGCGTTTCACTAAGCTGCCTTCGATGACTACATCAAGCGTAGAATTTTGTCTCCCTCTAAAGAAAGTCAACCCCTTTGAAAAAATCAACACTGTGGCAAAGTCAACGCCTCTAAAGACATCAACATTATGATGAGAGTTAATGATCTGATGACAGTCAATCCTCTGTAAAGTCAAGTTATGCGCATCCTCTAATAATCATCCTGAATCTACATGCTCTGATAGTTTGTAAGACAATGCTCTAATTATCATATATTCGAATCCCGTACCCTCTGCCTCTTCATTTTTCATACAAGTTACGATGGGTGATTTCTAGGATTGTGATTTGGCTTAAGCCCAACAAATAAATTTATCTTCAACAATTCATTGTTGAAATCCATGAAGATATAAATTGTCTTTCTACTATGAAGTACAAAGACCATACCATAAATACTCTATAAAAGGACATGCTTCTATACTTGAGTGTAAAATAACAAAAAATAACCAACACAGAACAATTACACGCAACATAAACATGCATTACAATTATCTGAAATCATTCAAAAGTTATTTAAGTGTCGAGAAAGAAAAATTCTAAAAGTATTACAGTGTAAACAACCTCTTGAGATAGATTTTTCAGAAAAATCTAAACTGATTCGTTTGTAAATTTGTCGGTAGTGGTTCCTCAACGGTTTGCAGGTGCACACTGAAAGTTGAGAACTTAACTGATTTAAGTTAAATGTTGTAAGTCGGTTTGAGTTGTTGGAGTAAATCCATATGGGTGAAGGGATTGGACAAAGCTACTATTTTTATACACTTGAATTGATGTAGGAATTGAATTATATTATCCAACTAATGAGATTTAAACATCTGAAGAAAGATTATGTGTCAACTTAGATACATCCTTCAATGAATGTACCCAAATTCCATAATGGCAATAACTCTTTAATTCAAAAAGAGGTACCTGAAGAGGTGAAAGAATACTTTGAGCCTAGAGAGGTAGAGAAAACAATACCCGAAGCCTAAGCCTAGAGAGGCAGAGAAAAGATTACTCATAGCTTGAAGAGGCATAACAAAGAATACTTGTATGCTATTGATTTAATAGCAGATTAAGTCCTCGACTTTGTTGAGGTAAAGTCTCTATGTAAAAGGATGACTAGATGTAGCAATAGTTATTGTGAACTACTATCAAAATACTTGTGTCTCTTCTCTTTCTCGACACTATTATTTGTTTTAAGTTCCTTATGATTCAACTTTATTTTACTAAAAAATGATTTACAGTCATAAGTCGAATGTTTTGATAAAAGAACACATATTTCTATTTAGCAATCAAATTTGATTTTCATAAATGGTCAACACAATTCAAACTCCATTTCCTGTGTTTTCTAGCCTCTTCAGATTGTACATGGGTGATGGAAGGAAAATGGTCACGAGATTTTAGTGGAAAATGTGTTTGGTTCATGTGACATTAGACATAAGCCAGGGCTTCAGAATCAGCTAGTTGAAATTTTAGAGGATGTAAGAAACCTTAAGTAGAGTTAGAGGATGCAAGAAACCTCAAGTAGAGTGTTTGTTGGAACTTTAACTCTATATGCATAGGTTGATGGGAAGGCGCTAGGGCGAAGGATATGTTTGTTGGGTCATTTTTAGTAGACTTTGCTTTACATGGTTGTATGTTTAGATAGACATGACTAGATAGGTCAATTATAATCAATTTGCACAAATTTTGTTGTTTGAGAAGTGGTGTAGGATTTGGCCAAATTGCATTTTGCATGAACTGAATATAGGGCTCTCAAATCATTGTCTGCTTGTTAATTATGATGATCTTGAATGAACATGAGATTAGATAATATTGATATCTATCACTACAATTGCTTTCATTATCCATATTGTGTGTTAGTATTAGCTGTCATAAATCTTGTTTTATGTGGTTAAAATAAGGTGAGGCCAATACCAAGTTCTTTCTTACGATGATTCAAGATGTTGTGTTTGAACATTTTCTTAATCAATTCAAGTTAGTTAACAACCTCAAACTAGTTGTTGAGAACTTACAATTTCTTTCTATAGGTGAGCATGAAGCCTTTATGCAGAAGAGTCACTTCATTGTAGAGGAGGAAAGAAAGGCGACATAGGAATGTGATAGTTATAAAACTCTTGGACCTGATGAAGTTAATGAAGGTACTTCATAACATTTCAGCAAGTGTACTAAATCTTTGCAAGTAATAATTAAAATGGTAATACCGAGTGTCGAACTCAAGTATTGTGTTTTACAATCAAATTATATTTAATTACTAAAATTGAACAAAAAGTTCCTAGATTAATTGAAATAATATTTAAAATTAACAATAGTAATAAAATTGATCCTTTATAATAAGAAAAATGTTAGGGACGAGTTTCACTTCGAATCCAACCTTGGTGTCTAATTTGATCATAGTTTTTGAATTCCTTTATTGATTTATTACCAAATTCTCTTTATTATTCTTGCTCTAATGTCTTAGCGACAAAATCTTTAATTCCAAAGTAACCCCTAATTTTAGTGGATTTAAGATTAGAATTAAACCTTACCGTACATAAATTCTCTTTTTAAACTATTGTCTTTGCAACTAATTTAATTGGTTTCATGACCTGCATCTATCCCTAGACTACAAATTCATGAATTTCTCGTCTCAAGAGTTCGTAAAGTCCACTTCCGTTTCAAAATACGAATCTTAGAACATTTTAATGTTGATCAAGCAATAAAAAGCATTAGGCACAAAGATGAGAAAAATAATTCAATAAAATCATTCATATAACTAAAAATCAAATCGGAAAAATAAGGCTCTCATCTTGTTACACTCATTCCTAACAAAGAGAGTTTAGTTACTCATGACAAAGATACAAAAGATAGGGATTAAAGAAAAATTACAAGAATGATTCATGGATGATTCTTGATAAAACTGCTCCTATGATGTTAGAAATGACCGTCTTTGAGTTTCTATGCTAGGGCACAAGTCTCCTAACTTCCCAATAGTAAAAAAGATCCCTAAAAAGTGAGAAAAATGAGTTTTAATGTGTCTTTCTGCGCGTCGCACACTTCGAGCGCGTTTCAGGCACGAATTGGCAGTGGCTTCACCATGAAATGCGCTTCAGGCGCGCTTCAAGCGCACAACATCTTCTATCTAGAGTGTAGTGCATGTTGCTCCTTTTTTGAGTCCGAATTGGGTTTTGGGGTCTTCATGAAAGTTGTAGCTATGGATGGTAGCTTTCATTTCCATTTAGTTTGACTACAATTAGACATCAACAACTCCGGATATGGCTGAAATACTCCACATAGGTCATGTTCATTTTTGACCAAAATTCAGCATTGCATTAAAACAAAGTAACAACGCAAAACTCCGAAAAATCTCTACTTAAACAAGGAAATAAGAACATAAACATTTCATTTAAGCAAAGAAATAAAATTAAAAAATATATGTAATAACTACTTAAATTAACTAATGAATAAAAAATAAATAAGACTAAAAACAATAAAAAATATGCATATGATGTAGAGTCATCAGTATTGGAAAACACAATAAAAGGGGTTTGAATTGTGTTGTTCATATTTTAAAATCTTACTGTTAGTTTAAATTATTTATCAAAAGCTTATGTTCAAGTAAAACCTTAAAACGATCAAAGATAAGATATAAAGAATCTTAATGCGAAAATAAAGAGAAAAGAGATAAATAAAACGCACCCGAATTTTTATACCAGTTTGCAACACATGTTGCTAAATATAGTCCAACACTTAGAAAGAGATTTTAATTTGATTTAGTACAGTCGAGGATTTAATCCACTACAACCAAACTGGTTGGAAGTTCTTAACTGTCACTTTAAGCGTTTCGTATCGTTTGTCAAACGTTATTTGGCTTCTTGTATTATAAGGCCTCAATAGGCAACCAAAATTAAAGTTTCTAAATTTCTCAAGAATACTAGAAGACCCTGCCACTTATGTTGGGTTTGTACAATACCTCTATGAGTTACCACCAGCAAAGCGCACATTTTACACTGTTGAGGATATAGTATTATCAAAGCCTCTCAAAGATGAGTATTGTTCAAATCCCAAGCTATATCACTTTTGTAACACCCCGTTTTTCAAAGCGAGGGTGTATTTTTTTTTCAAGAGAAATTAAAATAAAACAGAGAAATAAATAAGGTAACACCTTTGGATAAGTAATTAAGTCATTAAAATTTTCAAGCAGCGGAAAAGCTCTCAAACCATGAATTCAAAATATTAACATAACAAAAGTAGTACAGTCTTCCAGTTTAAAAAATAAACGCAACCCAAAGGAAAGACATCCGTTCCCTCTGTGTCAACCTAGTCTGATCATTTTACAAAACAACTAAACACCCTGAGTGATCTCCACGCTCCCCGTGAGATCCTCCTAACGTAGCTGCAGTCAAGCGTTCCCATCTCCATTCCCGTCCGTAGGGTACAAACCGGTAGGATCGTCCTGGCTCTCATCTGAGGGCAAAGCCCAGATTTCCACAATAGTTGTAAAGGGTCACCAACCGAAATTAACAGTTAACACATAACATTTAAGTTTTAAATGCACAAAATAATCTTTCAACTTAGCATGCACCTTAAAAGGGTTTCCATATGCCAAACATTCATAAACAAGGTTGAAAAATGAAGTTTTTAACAAAACAACACTGTTGTATTCGAATACAGCATCTCTGTATTCGAATACAAGGCTGTTTCAGCATTCAGCAGCAAAAACAGCATGTCTGTATTCGAATACAACAGTCTGTATTCGACTACACTGTAAGTCAGTAGCAAAACAGCATATCTGTATTCGAATACAGCAGTCTGTATTCGACTACACAATAAGTCAGTGGCAAAAACATGTCTGTATTCGAATACAGCTTTCTGTATTCGAATACACATCAGCAGCAACAGGAAAACAGCAAAAATCAGCAAAATTCAGCTTTTTAAAGGGTTTCGAAACCAATCAACACTTACACACAAATCCAAACAATCATACTTAGCAATTATAGCGCAATCACCACGACATCTTGAGTTTCGAAATAGTATTGCAATCAAACATGCTATCACCAAATTCCAAAACATAACACTTATAACACAATTACTACAACATCATGGGTTTCGAAATGGTATTGCAATCAAACATGTTATTACCAAATTCCAATACATACACTTAACACTTATAACACAATACTACACAGACAAAATGAACCAACAATTCACAATTTAACAGGGTGTAGTCTCTCACGGACAAACACCTGTGCAGTCTCTCACGGACAAACACAATTTACCAAGAAGCGTAAGTCGTAAACGTACTACCTATCACGGGTCCGTACTGTTTACCGAGGTGCCACCTATCACGGGTCTGCACAACTTACCAAACGTAAATCGTAAACGTACTGCCTATCACGGGCCCGTACCGTTTACCAAGGTGCCACCTATCGCGGGTCTGCACGATTTACCAAAATACACATAAGTAAACAAGACATTAAGAGATTCCCCATTCTTAATTCTCATTTAACTTAAACCAGGGCGTAGTCTCTCACGGACAAACCCCTGTGCAGTCTCTCACGGACAAACACAACCCACCAAGAAACGTAAGTCGTAAACGTACCACCTATCACGGGTCAGTACTGTTTACCGAGGTGCCACCTATCCCAGGTCAGCACAACTTACCAAACGTAAATCGTAAACGTACTGCCTATCACGGACCCGTACCGTTTACCAAGGTGCCACCTATCCCGGGTCAGCACAACTTACCAAACGTAAATCGTAAACGTACTGCCTATCACGGACCCGTACCGTTTACCAAGGTGCCACCTATCGCGGGTCAGCACGATTTACCAAAACACACATAAGTAAACGAGACATTAAGAGATTCCCCATTCTTAATTCTCATTTAACTTAAACGATTTTCAAAACAAAAATTAAGTAACCAAGACATTAAGAGATTCCCCATTCTTAACGCCCAGTTAACTTAAACGATTTTCAAAAAAACAAATATTAAGTAACCGAGACATTAAGAGATTCCCCATTCTTAACGCCCAGTTAACTTAAACGATTTTCAAAAAAACAAATATTAAGTAACCGAGACATTAAGAGATTCCCCATTCTTAACGCCCAGTTAACTTAAACGATTTTCAAAAAAACAAATATTAAGTAACCGAGACATTAAGAGATTCCCCATTCTTAACGCCCAGTTAACTTAAACGATTTTCAAAAACAAATATTAAGTAACCGAGACATTAAGAGATTCCCCATTCTTAACGCCCAGTTAACTTAAACGATTTTCAAAAACAAATATTAAGTAACCGAGACATTAAGAGATTCCCCATTCTTAACGCCCAGTTAACTTAAACGATTTTCAAAAAACAAATATTAAGTAACCGAGACATTAAGAGATTCCCCATTCTCAACGCCCAGTTAACTTAAACGATTTTCAAAAAACAAATATTAAGTAACCGAGACATTAAGAGATTCCCCATTCTCAACGCCCAGTTAACTTAAACGATTTTCAAAAAACAAATATTAAGTAACCGAGACATTAAGAGATTCCCCATTCTTAACGCCCAGTTAACTTAAACGATTTTCAAAAAACAAATATTAAGTAACCGAGACATTAAGAGATTCCCCATTCTTAACGCCCAGTTAACTTAAACGATTTTCAAAAAACAAATATTAAGTAACCGAGACATTAAGAGATTCCCCATTCTTAACGCCCAGTTAACTTAAACGATTTTCAAAAAAACAAATATTAAGTAACCGAGACATTAAGAGATTCCCCATTCTTAACGCCCAGTTAACTTAAACGATTTTCAAAACAAAATATTAAGTAACCGAGACATTAAGAGATTCCCCATTCTTAACGCCCAGTTAACTTAAACGATTTTCAAAAAAACAAATATTAAGTAACCGAGACAGAAGCTTAGATCTAGATGAAACGGAGAGGTTTGTGTTTGAATCCCTTAATACCGTTTTTCTTTGTTTTCGAATCAAAGAGGAATAGTGGAGTTGAGAAATCCTTGTTCTATCACCCACCCAACCTTGGGTTTCTAATCTTGAAGAAAGGAAGCGAAGAAAAACGAAAATGGAGGAAGGAGGGAGAATGGGTTCTCGCGCAGGGAGGGAGAGGAAGATGGAAAATTCTGGTTTTCTTTCCTTTCTCTTTCTTTCCTTTGTTTTTCCTTTATTCCTTTTTCCTTCTTTCCTTTATATAACCTTTTCTTTTCCTTTTCCTTCCTTCTAATTTCCTTTCTTTCTATTCTCTCCAAACAAACATATATACATAAATGTATATATATATATATATATATATATCTTAATTGTAACTTAACAAATATCTTCATATTCATTAAAATTACCATTTCACCCGTAACGCATAAAATTCTTCGTAAAAGATTCACCGCATTTAATTCAATTTATTTATCGACGAGTAATTCTAATCGACATCAAAGTAACTTTTTGATCATATAAACTCCAAAATATTATTAATTTTGGCTAAAAAGCCTCCGAGCCAAAATCCAAAATACATAAAAATACATAAAGTGTACTTTAAAATTATGGGTCTTACAACTTTTAGTACAGCTAATTCAGTACACTCGAGCAATATTGAAAGTGATGAGTGTTTACTATCTTTCAAGACCATACTACTTTCAGCAAATTTGGCTCAATACAGTCAAGCACAAGTTTGAGTTTGCATCTGATGTGATAAAATTCGTACCTATGATTCTAACTCTCATAGAGAGAATATTATAGTTTCAAATTCTATATCAATTTAAGTAGCACAGTTCATTCAAAACTAATCGTGACTCTACTTGATTGATTTATAAAGAAGTTCTAATTACTCTCCTAAGGGAGGGTATTACATTTGCTTTCGTGTTCATGGATTTTTCTTGATATGATTTATCAAGTATGGTTTTTTTTTGCTTTATTGTTTTGGAGAATCGTGAAATATGCTTTTAAAACTTTTTTAAATCATTCTCACGAGTGGAAAAATCCAATAGCCAAGGCCACATAAGAACAAAAATTTCACAGATGATTTCATGTGTTTAACTCTTGAAGCGGGGAGGAGGATACAAATCACCAACACAAATATCTCTCTTGAAGTGTGCTTTAACTATGATCACCAATGATGAAATTACAAGTGTCTCTGCATAGTCCACGAGCACATATTTTTGGCCCAAATCAGTAGGATCCCAAGAGGATCATATTTAATTCAATTAATTGTCAACTCTCATTTATTTAATCAAATTATATTTAGTTAAATAATTTATAAATATATTAATATATTAAATAATTCTTAATATGATTAACATATAATTAAATCAAATCTTATTTAATTATTATTTCTTCTATTCATGCTCTATGCACGTGACCTTTATAGGTTCTCTTTGAAATGGCAATAACATTAAATATTATATATATTATAAACAATGATTAACATATAGCAATGCATCATTGCTACCCATATTATGAGTTGATGATATGATTTAAATATTATTGTGATCATTATTTAGCATGTAGTAGTTGTCTCTTCATCCAAACGTCTAATTGAACACAAGTCACAATGTGTGTCTTACTTGCAAAGTTCAATTATTTATTTATGGATCCCAAAGTAGACGTGCAAATACCAATGGAACCAATATCACATATCGGTTCATTTAAGCATTGCCATGCATTTCCACGTTTTCACTCTATTGATAAGCCCAAGACATAACTCATGTTATGTAGGAGGGACAAATTCTATCTACATCACTTACACCCCTCTACATGGTTTATTGCACACTCAATAACCACCTTTATGTCTGCCTTGTTACTGAAAACGTTTGATGGTCTTAAAGTCTACAACTTCTCATGTAGGGATTGTAGTGACTTCAAGTATGACACAATTCATCACAGTTCATCACATTTCCTATCATATAACAATATAAAAGGGGGATATAAACCAAACACAGAATACGTCAAATACACAATTCTACGATAATTCAACTACCAAACGATCTTCAAAATCAAATCAAACAACACCCTATAAAAGTTATTAACTCGTATTTTAACCTCGCCAAATTCAAGTTTTCTCATTAGTCATTTATTCCTCAAAAGACTTCAGCGGTACGTAGCGAGCCTCAAATTATTTATGGGAAAACACAGTTTTCCCGTTCATCTCTCTTAATTTACACTCACGAATTCGAACTTACTCTCACCTCATACCTCAATCTGACACTTTCACAAGATATAGGGACTAGAATGATTTTTAGCAATAATGAGATGTCGACATTGCACAACAAACAAGTTCAAAAGCCTCGACGAATTTGTAGAGTCAATGAAATATGGCTGATAATTTACGAGAGATATAAAAATCAGCGTTATATAATTAATAAAAATATTAGGCGAAGAAACATATTCAACATATCGTGAAATAGAAAAGGTATCATCGACGTGCTGGCGCGCTTATAGGGTCTGACGTCAACTTTGCCAAAACACGCAAATGAGTAGTGTTTCTTGAAGGTTTCAACGAGAGGAATCCTAAAATGCTATCGGTTTTTCAGGATGATGAACGAGCTGGCTAGAATTCAACAACACAGTCGCGACGAGGGTGAAAACTCATTTTTGGAAGTATAACAGTTGGTGATTCTAAACATAGGTAATTGAAGAGGGTGTTTTGTGGGAACAAATATGGTATTGGTTTCCGTTGGCGATATACGTGATGGGCGCAATCTTGATAAAAAGGCAAAGGTGTAATTTTTGACAAAGAGGAATATGGCGTTTCAATTTGCAATTCAGGTTGGGAATCAAAGAGGAGATCAAAACGATCACAAATATGGTATCAATTTTGCATGACACTCGGTATAATGGCCACAGTTGAAGAGAGAAGATGAAGAAGAAACAATAATGGAGGAGGCAAAGGTGTACGGAGAAAAAGAAGGTGGGATCGGTTCTCGTTCTTTCCTTTTCCCTTTTATTTTTTATTATTTATTTATTTATTATTATTATTTTATTTTCTTTTTATAAAACTAATAATTACTAAGACTAATTTCTTTAATACTTTTTTTTATACAATTCTATTACTAAAACATTACTAATATTTCAAAACTAATATTTTATAAAATAAAGTAATTAAAATAATTAATCTTTTAAAATACATTAATAACTAAGACTCTCATATTCAAAATAATAACTACAATTAGTACTATACTATTTTACAAAATAATCACATAAAAGTTCTACTATCTTTATAGAATGTCAAAATGATAAAATAAATAAATAAAACATCAACAATTTATATTAATTACTAAATCACAATAAATATGCATAAAATCACCATGCCATAGAAAATACGATTTTACTTCACACTTAATCTTCTAAAAGAATTACATGACTCAAATTCTAGTTTGACCAATAGTACACCTGCTTAATTTATAGTTCTTGTGGCACTACTTAAGATCAAGTATTATTACTACAAAATTCTAAAACATCCTTCTTCTATTAGAATTTAAACTTCTCTAATCAGTAATTTCTTACTACGTCCATATTTTAAAGTTTTGGGCCTTATTATTATTTTTTTATTTTTTATTTTTCTTGAAATATAAGTCATGTTTGCCTCAAATGATACAATATATATTCAACTACCAAGTAATGTTCTCTTTGTGGATACAAGTAATGTTCTTATCCAACTTTTATTGTCTATCTTTACCAGGTTGAATCGGGCATGCGGTACAATAATCGAATCTATGTTTGATTTATACAAATTCTCAATTCTTACAATCACTAGTTCCTCTACCTTGGATTGGATTTCATAGAACCATGTTTCTAAATTATCCCAACAAAACTATTGACGTACTATTTCTAGCAAGTCTTAACTGAGGTATTGATTCTCCTTTATAAAGAACTACATCTAAGAAATATAAAATGAAAAAAAATACGTAACACGAAATTGTACAAAATCAATAACCAACCAACATACTCATATTAAAGCAAGGAAATATTTTTACATAACATATCATAGTTAAATTGTCATTTCACGTTGCATCCAATAAAATATAAAAAATTAGAGCCGACATTGAAATAGGAAAAGTAATCACACCAATACTAATCAGTTGTATAATAACATAATATATTCAAAAAACAATCACAAAACAAACCGGAAGTCTAGCTTTAAATCTTCTACACATACGGTTCATCCTTAGTAAGACTTTCAAAATAGTTATAGGCTGCTACTAGAAACAAACAAGCATTATGTTAAATTTTTTTTAGAACGTATGTTGATAAATTTTGTGACTAATTTTCGTTATATAGGCGTTTTCTATGATATGCTAATCTGGTATATATTTGACTAAATAAGTGATTTAAATAACAAATATTATATTTTATATATTTTCTATAAACAATAGTATTTTAGTATACATATTTTAGGGTTGAATATTTTATTAAAGTCTAATAAAAAATAAAAGGGATTTGTATTAAAAAATAAAATAAAAGAGATTTGTATTCTAAAAGAGTGTGGGTAGATATTAGTATGTTAATGTGAGTATTTTAGAGAATAATATTTTAATTATGGATGAATAGAACAAGTAATTAAATCGTTTGGGTTTTTTGCTTGGTTATGAGGCTTCTATTGTCGTGTAAATGTGTCTCAGGTTGAGTTGAGGGGATTTACGAGGACATAGTCAATTTGAATTGTTCGTCCACCAGGATGGTGGCATAGTATCAAGCCTCATAACCAAGTACTATAGAGTTAGAATGGTTCCACATTGTGAAGTAGAGTCTAAGCGCATGCATATCATTGAATTTTCTTGTGATTGTTTTGTTATGATTAATAGGTATCGTGTGTGATAATGATTTCTCTTAGATGATTTGATTTCATATTGAAATGTATTGATTTTCCTTGAGTGGTTCTGACTTTATAATGTGATGTTTTCCCTTGAAGAATGTTTGTGTAATAATACAATTTATTTATGATTAACTGCGTGTTATTCTTACTTATATTATACTATTAACATGATTTCAAAACTCACCTCATTCGTTGTTTGCGTTTGATTGGTTTGGCCCTGCGTTTGCGAAATGGTAGATGTTACAGGTTAATGAGTATTGAAGTTCAAGTTTGGCAGAAACCCCGCTCTGATTGGTGATACAGGGAATAAGGGTTGTAATTTGTATTTTACTTATTTAATTTGAAACGACTTTTTGTATAAAAACCTTATAAGTACTAGTTAGTTTTTAGAATTAAATTAAGTAATTATACTTAAATCAAACTTATTGAGATTACACTATTTTATAGGAGGAAAAAAATTTTAACTGTTCTGATTGTATTTTATAGAAATATGATATATATATATATATATATATATTATTTTGAGGTTTAGGGTGTCACATTATTGGTATCAAAGAGAAGGTGTGTCCAATCAAGCTGAGTAGATTGAGTGTCGATTCAGTGTAAGTCAAATGTCTCTCGCGTCAGTTGTGCGGTCTTGGATGTTAATTATTTTTACTATCATGTTTTTTTTCCTATTATATTATTGTGTTATGTGCTTTATGCTTGTGTATAATTGTACATATTTTTGAAGTTACTAATTAACTATTTATTATCTTCTTACTATAAGTGATTAAATATAATAGGAAATTATTTGTTAAAATTTGAGTTAATTTAAATTGTTGACATGATTGAGTTAAATACTTTTTGATTGGACTTGTGTTTCTAACTTTGATTATTTCCTCTTTCGTTATGGTGGATAGTTAGAAATAATTTTTTTTAATTGGCTAGCTATATATTTGAAATTATTAATTCAATCGAACTAATACTAATTATCGATCGATACATCTTGCCTTTAGGGTCATAATATGATTATTAAAATTTTGATCTTGCTAATGAAGTCAATTTAGAAAGTTAGTAGAAGTTTTGAAATATTTGGAAATTCATATTATTAATAATAATAATAATAATTGAATATTAGAGGTTGGTAGAACTTAGAAGTTAAAAACAAAAGACATTTTGAAGTAGTTAAACTTGACTTATTTTATAAAATGAAAATAACTTTTGTTTGAATTGCTCTTGATTATTTTAAAGAAATTAAATTAAGTTGAAATTTTATTGATTTATAAGATAACAATAATTATATACTACTGATTTTATTTAATACTTAAAATAGCTGGATATTTACACCATATTTTACTATGTGTTGTTTTTAAGAAAATTAAAAAGATTTGTTGTTATGTTGGTTTAGAGGAGGCTGGTGTGAATATTGAATAGTGAGTGTGTTAGGATACTTGTTTGAAATGATTGTTAGTGGTTTATAATGACACTAATAAAAAAAAGAGGTAGTGAAACTCTTTTTGAAAAGTTTTCTAAATTTTGGATTCTATAATCGATATATTTTATGAGTAAGATATTTTTTTTTTAGTAGAATTGTAGTTGTTGTGTTATCATTGTCAAAATGTATATTTGAGTTTAATATGAGAAAGTGACCTATTGCTTGTACATCTTTTCTTGTTACATTAATTAACATAACAAGATGGTACAATCATGTATATTAGTATGTGTTATATTTATAGTTTAATTTTTCTTTCAAATTATAAGTTGAAAATAATAGTTTTTAAAGTGATTAATTATTTAAAAATGTGTTTTTGATGTGTTATACAAAAGAAAATTTAATTTTTATCCATTTATAGCAATTAAACTTCTATGAGAATATGTAACATGTTTAGAATCATTATTTGAGTTACAATATAAACGTAAAATTTTGGTGCTAATTTTTGGATTAGTTATGTGAATGTGTATATGATTATGTGAATATAAAGGTGTTTGTGTGTCAGGTGTTCTAAGTGTTCGAAATTAGTGTATAGTGTTTACATTAGTTGAGTGTGTTTAAAAGTGAAATAATTATATATGTTGTACTTAATTGAATAGTGAGTGTCATAAATATGTTTATAGAATAAGTATGAATCGTGAAGGTGGTAAGTTAGATATTAGTTAACTCACCACAAATTTCGAGGACAAAAGTTATTTAACAATGGGAAAATTGTAACACCTCAAATTTTATAATAAACTATTTTATTAAAAAAATTAAATTTTAAATAATTAATTTAGAGATAAAATCATTTTAGAATATATGTTGATTAATTTTAGGTTTAATTTTCTTTATATGTGTATTTTCTATGATGTGTTAATCTTGTACATATTTGACTAAATGAGGGATATATATATAATAAATATTATATTTTATTATTTTATATATTTTTCTAAAAATAATAGTATTTTAGTGTAATATTTTAAAGAATAAGAATTTAAGCGATTTTACGTGTATATGTGCGTAAGTAATTAATGTGATATGGTCATGTGCATTTGATTGATGTTAAGTGTGTGACACCCTAAACCCCAAAATAATATATATAATAAATTATATTATATTCCTATAAAATTTGTAGTGGATAAATAAAAATCTTTTTCCCAGAAAATAAAAACTTTTATTTCTAATTAGGATATCACGTTTCTCAAAAATAAAAAGAACAATTTTAACTTATTTTCTCCATTACAATAGTGCAATCTCGATAAGCTTGATTTAAGTATAATCAGTTGATTTAATTTTAAAAACTTACTTGTACTACTAAGATTTTCATACAAAACTTCGTTTCAAATTAAATAAGTAAAATACAAATTAAAACCATTATTCCCGGTATCACCTATTAGAGCGGGTTCCTCCCAAACTTGAACTTCAAGACTCATTAACCTGTAATAATTGCGATTTTGCAAACGCAGGGCCAAGCTAGTCAAACACAAACAGCGAAGGAGGTGAGCTTCGAAATCATGATGAAAGTATAATACAAGTAAGAAAAACATGCAAACAATCATAATAGAACAGTATCATTACACAAACATTCCATCAAGAAAATATCACCTTAAAAAGTCAAAATTACTCAAGAAAAATCAATAAATTTCACTATAACATCAAATCATCTAAGAGAAATTATCACCGCACACGATATATATTAATTACAAGAAAGCAATCACAATAAAATGCAATGCTATGCATGAGCTTAGACTCTACTTCACGACATGGTACCATTCTAACTCTGAAGTACTTGGTTAGGAGGCTTGATACTATGCCACCATCCCGGTGGACGGACAATTCAAATTTGCTCTGTCCTTATAGATCCCATCAACTCAACCCGAGACACATATACGTGACAGTCGAGGTAAACGTGTGTTGCGTGGTAGCTCCCGACATTTAGAGTGCTACCTCCAAGTCACCTAGGAATTCCCCACCCGAATACCTCCAAGGTCTAACAATCTTGCTCTTCCTCTATTTTCTGAGACAGTTATCGATCGCCGATATCAATTTTCTTCTTTTTTTCCTCCAATTCTTCTTGAGAGTAGCTGCCACATACCTTGCTCTTCATCTATTTTCTTTTTGTTTCATTCTTTAATTAGGTTTTACTTGGGCTTGACCCATGAAATACATTTTAATCTTTATTTATTTATTTTTAATAAAACCAACAACTACTAAAGTTAAATTTTTAACACTTTTTTTAACACAATTTAATTACTAATATTTCGAAACTAATACTTGATGAATTAGAGAAATTAAAAAAATTAAAAAAATTGACCTTTAAAAAAATACATATTATTAACAACTCAAACTCCCATATTCAAATTAATCACTCTAATTCAAATTAATCACTCTAATTATACTTATTTTTCAAAATACTCACGATATAATAATATATCATTTGAGAATAGTCAAAATTATAAAATAAATAAATATAACAACAATATTTTATATTAATTACTAAATCATAACACACAGACACACAAATATATATATATATATATATATATATATATATAATCACAATTCTAAAATAAATATATAAAAATAAAGAAAATCAAACACAATATTACTACTATCTCAAGATGATTATTTATAAAATAAATAATTGAAATAAGATATCTTTAGAAATAATTAAATATAATTAAGTGCATATTTAATATTAATCAAACACACAAGAAAATATGATATTAATTATCGAAACTCACATATACACGTAAAATTGCATAAATCTTATTCTTTAAAATATTTACACTAATATACTATTATTTTTTTCAAAAATATATAAAATAATAAAATATAACATTATTATTTACATCACTCATTTAGTCAAGTATGTATAAAACTAGCACATAGTAGAAAGCACCCATATAACGAAAATTAATCCCAAAATTTATCAACATATATTATAAAATAATTTTAACATCAAGTTAATTATTAAAATTCTATTTAATTAATAAAATAGTTTATTATAAAATTTAAGGTGTTAGAATTCTCCCCTCATTAAAGAAATTCCATCCTCGAAATTTGTAGTGAACAATATGCGAATTGATATCCAACTAACTACACCCTCCAGGTCCAAATTAGTCTATAAATGTTTTTTCTTTTTAAGATATTCAATATTCTTTCATGCACGATATGTGAAAACCACTTATCTTAGCATGATAGGCTAGCATGACAACTCAATTATGAAACAAATAACATAGATAATCATTATCATACATATATAAAACTAAGCATGTGAATTTAGTCAACAACAACTTAATACATTTAGTTTTATCATATAGCCGATATATCAAATACGCTTTAAACTTCAACTAATTTCTCAAATAATAGTCTACAAGTTTTACTCTTCTTAAAGAACGTTTAAATCTTAACCACAATTACTCTATCAAATTTCACATCAGTTAGATAGATAGTGAAACACTTAAAAAGTTTCACCTTCATGAAATACAAACAGAAACGCATATAACAACTCAGTGACTTGCAGTCACTTAAGTTTTATTATTTGAAAAGAAAACTAATGTGTATAATCATAGTGAAATAAATTACATATTTTCACATATAGTTCAAACACATTCAAAGTCTAACTTAATTTCAAAGTCTAACTTTATTTTAAAGTCTTATACAAAGATTCATTTATAGAACTCAATAAATAGTTCTATGCCCTTATCAAATCAGACAATATAGAACAAATAAGATTCTAACACAATTAACTTATTTATTTAACCAAGTTACTTAGGAGATCAAACAAACTTAATTGAATATTTAATTTAAGTATACACCTCCAACCTAATATTCACACCACATAAACAATTATCATCATTTAACATTGATGCCACATAAGACTCATAATCACTCAAAATCGTATAAGAGATGAATAAGATTTTTAACTATTTCAAAAATAAAATTAACAAGTATTTCTAACAATAATAACACAAGGTTATTGTCACCTTTTATTATTGACGATGAGTCATCGGGGTAGCTAGTCCCTCTTACTCATGTAGTCAACTACTTAGGGTAACCATAACCGTGTCATTCAAATTCAAATATGGGTAATTAAGAGTATCTTTAATGTGGTATGAGAGTGTGAAGGCGGCACCAAACTCCTACTCCTTACCTCAAGTTAAAAACCTACTTAATTACACATTTCTAATAATTTATTTGTAATTTACAACTAGTTATAACAACAAAAGAAAGGACACTTGCATCAATATGAATCACCAATTAAAATAAAGAAATATAGAATTATTTCACTTTTAAATACTCTCAATTACTCAAAAATCTATTCACAAATTCCAAACACTTAGAACGCTTGAAACACAAACACTTTCATCTTCACATATACATGCATATAAGTAATCGAATAATTGGCATCATGATGTAGAATATTCCCATAGCAATCCAACAACAAGAAATTTATCACAATTAAATTAATAATTTATGTTTTTTTTTAATCAATCTTTATCATTTAACAAAAATTGAACACAAAGATCTTTCAATTAGCAAGTAAAGTAAGCAACTATTTTTACTCGAAGTTAATATAATAATCATAAAACTAAAATAAATCTCGTAGTATGTAAATCATTTTAGTGATTAATCAATACTCTAAAATTTGATTTCAAATACTTAGACTATTTTAAAAGGATCACTAATCTTTTAATACCATAAAATAATTTTTCTTCATAATTTCAAACTTTTCCTGGGATTACTTCTTAATAAATCTTACGATTTTTTTTAACTACATTTAAAATCAATAAGATTACTAAAATTTCACCAATATCTTAACCACCAAAATACCTCTCAAGATATTTAAACACTCTTAAAATCATTTTTTTTTTCAACCTATATTTTGAAATCAAATCAAATCACGTATATAAAATTAGATACAAAATTTTCTAATTCACCAAGGCTTCTAAAATAATTATATTTTTTTCTCCTGATTTTTAAAAACTATTTTTACGACAAATCTTCTAAATTATTATTATTTTTTTATTAAAAAAACAGCACATAGTAAAACTTGGCGTAAACTACTTTTCTTTTGTGTGACTAATCTAAATTTTAAATAAAATTGTCATAACTATATATTTTTATTATTATTTTAAAAATCAACACAACTCCAACACAATCTAATTCTCTAAAATAAGTCAACAATAATTTACACATAAAATATTTCCTTTTATAAATAAATCAAATTTAATCCCGTCACAATTCTCTGTTTCTAAAAGTATGACTATAAAATTTCAACCAATCTTGAATATTCAAGAATTATTGTTGCTAATAATATGAATGTCTTAAATTGATTTCAAAAGCAATATATAAACATTAATCTTTAAGATACAACCATCAACACTTTCAACTGATTTAAAATTAAATTTCACGCTTTCAAATCAAAATTCATTTTTTTAACCTTTTTTTTTTTTTTTTTCCTTTTTTTCATTTTGTAGACATTTTATCATTTGACATTTTCGTTTCTTTTAGTACTATTATAAATCACTAATGAGTTCTTAAAATATAAAGCTCTAACATCAAGTTAAACTCTAATGAGTTCATAATATCATAAATCATTAAATCAATAATTTCAAACAAATATCTCAACACCCACACGATTCAATATTCACACAGACCCCTCTTAACGTAGCAACAATTTTTTTTTTTTCTTCTTATAAAATCACATAGTAATCTAAAGTGTCAATTTTCAACTATTTTAGAAATAAAATAAAATAAATGGGGTAGCATTGTTGTTATTTTATAAATCAACAAAAATTCAACTCAATTTATTTCTTTAAAATAATCAAGTGTAATTTAAAAAAAAATTATTTTCATTTTACCAAATAAAGTCGACTTTAACACTTTCAAAATGTCATTTTTTTACAAAACAATTCTAAGTTCTACTGAGCTCTAATATTCAAGAATTATTATTATTAATAATAATATGAATTTGACTTCATTAACCAGATCAAAACTTTAATAATCATGTTACAACACCAAAGAGAATGTCTATCAATCAATAATTAGTATTGCCTCAATTAAATTAATAGTTTCAAACATATAGTTAGTCAATCAAAAAAATAATATTTCTAACTATCCACTATAACAAAAGAGCCACAAATCAAAGTTAGAACCACAAGCCACAAGTCCAATCAATAGGTAATTAACTTAATCATGTCAACAATTCAAATTAACTCAAATTTCCACAAATACATAACACAACCAGAACGAGCAAGTAATTAAAGTTAACAATTATCTTCAAAAATAAGAGAATCCACATCATAACCAGAATAAGCAAGTATTTAACAATTAACAATCATATTTCAAAAATCATGTATTCTAATAGAAAAATACATCACACTTAACACAAGAATCACATATAAGTGTTCAAGTACTTAACATGTAACACAGGTAAACACAACTAGCTCAAGGTTGAAAATTAACTAGGCTTTTCGGTCTTTAATAGGGAACACAAGTAAACATAATTGGCTCAAGATTGACAATTGAGTAAGACAACTTACCCATAACCCACTCGGTCTAATTGGACAGACCTGCTCTGATACCACTAATGTGACACCTTAAACCCCAAAAAAATATATATAATAAATTATATCATATTCCTATAAAATTTGCAACGGATAAAAAAAATCTATTTCCAAGAAAATAAAAACTTTTATTTCTAATTAGCATATCATGTTTCTCAAAAATAAAAAGAAAACTTTAAACTTATTTTCTCTATTAAAATAGTGCAATCTCGAGAAGTTTGGTTTAAGTATAATCACTCGATTTAATTTTAAAAACTTACTAGTACTTTTAAGATTTTCATACAAAAATTTGTTTCAAATTAAAACCCTTATTCCCGGTATCACCTATCAGAGCGGGTTCCTCCCAAACATCCACTTCAAGACTCATTAACCTGTAATAACTGCGATTTCGCAAACGCAAGGCCAAGCAAGTAAAACAAAAACAACGAAGGATGTGAGTTTTGAAATCATAATGACAATATAATACAAGTAACAAAAACACGCAAACAATCATATTAGAACCATATCATTACACAAACATTACATCAAGGAAATATCACATTAAAAAGTCAAAATCACTCAAGGAAAATCAATAAAATTTACTATAACATCAAATTATCTAAGAGAAATTATCACCACACACGATACATATTAATCACAACACAAAAATCACAATAGAATGCAATGCTATGCATGAGCTTAGACTCTTCTTCACGATGTGGTACTATTCTATCTCTGAAGTACTTGGATAGGAGACTTCATACTATGCCACCATCCCGGTGGACGGACAATTCAAATTGGCACTGTCCTCATAGATCCCCTCAACTTAACCCGAGACACATATACGTGACTGTCGAGGTAAACGTGTGTTGCATGGTAGCTCCCGACATTTTGGAGTGCTACCTCCAAGTAACCTAGGAATTCCCTACCCGAATACCTCCAAGGTCTAACAATCTTGCCTTAAGGCTTGACAACAGACCGCCACGATAAGATTTATTCAGTTGTACTTCCCCAGAGTCACTAGGCTTGTCAAGCCCTACCTATATGATGACAAAATAATCTTCACTTCACAAATTCTCAATATTTATTTTCTCCCCTCGTTGGCCTATGATACTCCATTAAGACCGTCATCTCAAACACAAATAAAAATCACTATTATTTCATCAACTATGGGGTTACTTAAATATTCTCATCACAAATTTATAACATCACTATCATTAATAACACATCATCATAATCATCATCACATAAACTAATCACAAATTTATAGCATCACTATCATCAATCAAACATCATCATATATACTCATCACAAATTTATTACATCACAATTATTAATCATACATTATCACCATCACATAAAATTATTACAACACAACCATCTTTTATTATAACATTATTTAAACTCGTCTAATCAAATATATACCTAAAATTAATTCAACAACCAATATCACAATAATATCAAACATCCTACATTTAAATAAATTAAATGAAATATCACAATAATATCAAATGCCACATTTTTAACGAAATTAAATCAAATATCACAATAAAATTAAATACAACACATTTAACGAATCAATCAACACCTTATAAGTATTTCTATTCCATATTTTAATCTCACAATTTTCCTTTTTGCACATTAATTAATTTATCACTCAAAGGGCTAATGTCGTATGTAGCGAGCCCCTGATGAAACATTGGGAAATACAGTTTTCTCATTCATCTCACAATATATTATACTCATAAATTCAAATGTTGTCTTACCTGTTACCTTATTTCGACGCTTTCACACACGAATACGATTCCACAAGTAAACAGC
This sequence comes from Cicer arietinum, assembly GCF_000331145.2. NCBI lineage: Eukaryota > Viridiplantae > Streptophyta > Magnoliopsida > Fabales > Fabaceae > Cicer > Cicer arietinum. The sequence goes on from NC_021165.2 coordinate 40,290,357, forward strand.
CTTTGTTCATTGACTCTTTTGTCCTTCCATCGATCTAACTCGACGGTTTATGGGTAAACGTTAAAAATAAATTATGAGAAGATACTCTAAAAACTAAATTCGAAATTCGGTCAAGGAAAATTACCGTAAATCAGAAAAACAATAAGTGAATAATTTAGCCACTTATTACAAAATCGTTTTGGCGTTGGTTTCACTTGAATCGGACTTACGGTGAAGGAGAACGATGCAAAATAACGAATTCTACAAACGGAGAATTCTGGTATTTTAGAGAGAAATTGGTATAGTTAAAAATCTGGTAAAGTGTGTTTAATTGAATAACTAAATGTATAAAATAACATACTGAAATTTCGACGGAAACAGAGAAAATTTTTTGAGACAGTTATCGATCACCGATATCAATTTTCTTCTATTTTTCTGGGAGCAGCTGCCGCATACCTTGCTCTTCCTCTATTTTCTTTTTGTTTATTCTTTAATTAGGTTTTACTTGAGCTTGACCCATGAAATACATTTTAATCTTTATTTATTTATTTTTAATAACAACCCAAACTGCCGTATTCAAATTAATCACTATAAGTATACTTATTTTTCAAAATACTCACGATATAATAATATATCATTAGAGAATAGTCAAAATCATAAAATAAATAAATATCACAACAATATTTTATATTAATTACTAAATCATAATATATATATATATATATATATATATATATAATCACAACTCCAAAATAAATATATAAAAGTAAAGAAAATCAAACACAATATTATTACTATCTCAAGATGATTATTTATAAAATAAATAGTGAAAATAAGATATCTTTAGAAATAATTAAATAAAATTAAGTGCATATTTAATATTAATCAAACACACAAGAAAATATGATATTAATTATCAAAACTCACATATACACGTATAATTGCCTAAATCTTATTCTTTAAAATATTTACACTAATGTACTATTAATTTTTTTTGAAAAATATATAAAATAATAAAAATATAACATTATTATTTACATCACTCATTTAGTCAAATATGTATAAAACTAGAACATTGTAGAAAACACACATATAACGAAAAAATTTATCAACATATATTATAAAATAATTTTAACATCAAGTTAATTATTAAAATTATATTTAATTAATAAAATAGTTTATTATAAAATTTAGGGTGTTACAAAAATTGTGCACATAATTATATTTTAATTTTTTCTAACTATTTTCTTTTTTAGTTATTTATTTAATAAATAATTATCTTGGGATAGTGGTAATTTTGTGTTTTATTCCTTTTATTTTGATATACTTGTTATGGCATTGTGATTTTATATTATTATAATTTAGTAATTAATATAAAGTGTTGATGTTATATTTATTTATTTTATAATTTCAACTATTCTCTAATGATGGTAATGTTTTAATTTGAGCATTTGGAAAAATAAGTATTATCATTGTGATTATTTTATAAAATATTAGTAAAATTTTAGAAATTAAATTATGTGTAAAAAAAAGTGTTAATAAAAATTAGTTTTAATAATTGTTGTTTTCAGTTAAAAAAAATAAAATAAAAGAAAGGAGTAAAATATGTTTTACGAGTTAGGCCCATATACAAGGGTAAAGCCTAATTAAATAATTATATAAAAAAAAAAATTTAATTGAAAAGAGAAAGAAGTAAACCTATTTAAAAGAGAGATGAGCCGTACTTAACAAGCAGCCACGTTTGGAGGAAAAAGGAAGAAAATTGACACCGGTGATCGATAATTGTTCCAGAAAACTTTCTCTGTTTTCATCCAAATTTGAGTATGTTGTTTCACTCATTTAGTTAGTTTTCAATTTGTAGTTTTTTCTTACATTTTGACTCCATTTTTGTTCCAAAAATTATTATTAATTACTTAATATTTTTTTTTTATGCTTCGCATAATTTATCAGTCACATCTCAACGATTTTGTGAATTTTTCGTTATTCAGATTCGTCCGATGTACGTTGTTGATCTGTAGTTGCTATTGAAAATTTCCATTGACTTCTGTGTTTGAGAAATCGTCTAAATAAGGTAAGGGGTGAGAGAGCGTTTGAATTCATGAGTAGCCCTTTGAGAGAGCGTTTGAATTCATGAGATGAACGAGAAAACCGTATTTCCCGACAAGTCATTTGGGGCTCGCTACGTACAACAGTAGCCCTTTGAGAGATAAATTAATTAATGTGAAAATATCAGGATGTTGATTGATTTAATTTTCAATAATTGTGTGGTACTAGATATTTGATATTGTTGTGATGTTGGATGTTGAATGAAATTTTGTACACATGCTTGATTGGACGAATTTATATGATGTGATAATAAAAGATGGATGCATTGTATGACATATGTTTATATGATGATAATGATGATGTTTGATTGATGATAGTGATATTACAAATTTGTGATGAGTTTATATGATGATCATGATTATGTATGATTAATGATATAAAATTATGATGGGAATATTAAAGTACCCCATAATTGATGAAATAATGATGATTCTAACTTGTGCTAAAGATGATGCTCTTAACAGAGTAGTTTAGGCTAACGAGGGGATAAAATAAATATTTAGAATTTGTGAAGTGGAAATTATTTTGTCTAGTTATTTTGGGGAAATACAATTGAATTAAGCCTGAACGTGGCGGTCTACTATAGAGCCGTAAGGCAAGATTGTTAAACCTTGGAGGTATTCGGGTGGGGAATTCCTTGGTGACTTGGAGGTAGCACTCCAAATGCCGGGAGCTACCATGCAACACACATTTACCTCGATTGTCGTGTAATTGTGTCTCAGGTTGAGTTGAGGGGATCTATGACGACAGGTACAATTTGAATTGTCCGTGTATCGGGATGGTGGCATTGTATCAAGCCTCCTAACCAAGTATTTCAGGGTTAGAATGGTACCACATTGTGATGTAGAGTCTAAGCTCATGCATAGCATTGCATTTCCTTGTGAATGTTTTGTTGTTATTGATGTGTTTCGAAAGTAATAATAATTTATCTTAGATGATTTGATGCATAATATAATGAGATAATTATTTTACCTGAGTGACTTTGATGTTATAATATGGTATTATTTGCTTAAATATTTTGACATATTGTTATGTGATTATCATACGGTCTATTATGATTGGTTGCATGTTCTTCATACTTATATTATACTATCAACATGATTTCGAAACTCACCTCCTTCTTTGTTTGTGTTTGACGGGATTGACCTTGCCTTTTCGAAATCGCTGTTATTACAGGTTAATGAGTCTTAAAGTTCAAGTTTGGGAGAAACTCTGCTCTGATAGGTGATATCGGGATTTAAGTGCTGTAAATTGTATTTTGTTTATTTAATTAGAGAAGAATTTTTGTATGGAAACCTTATAAGTACTACTAAATTTTTGGAATTAAATTGAGAAATGTGATATCCTAAATTAGTTATAAACGTTTTTATTTCCTTAGAAACAAATTTTCTTATCCACTGCGAATTTTCCTAAAAAAATCTAGTATAAAACCATTATATACGTTATTTTGGAGTTTAGGGTGTCACACGAGCATTGATAAGATAAAAATGACAACAAATTGTATATTCCTTTGAAAATATTCAATGTATAACGTAACATTTTTATCTCTATAAAAAATATCTTTTTGAAAAGTATTTAAAATGAACTAATTCAAAATACTATTTTTTTACGATTAAAACACAAAATAATATTGGGAATGATACAGTGTGACTACTTGATTTTGATTATTTTTATTTCAAATAAAACTATGCTCTAATTTATTCATCATTGGAGAAATAGAATATGTACCCGATCACTTATAAGAAAATATGTACACAAATGGTATATTACTTTGAAAATATTTAATGTATAATTTAACATTTTTATAAAAAATATCATTTTCTGTATTTTTTTTTATTGCAAAGGCTAGCTATTTAAAATCAATTTGTTTGTTTCAATATTTTATATTCATTTTATTTTAAATTTTTACTTTTATAAAAAATATCTTTTCAAAAAGTGTTTATAATGAATAAATTTAAAGTACTATTTATTAGGACAAAAATACAAAATAATATTGGGAATGATATGTCACTACTTGATTTTGATATCAAATAAAAATTATGCTCTGATTTATCCATCATTGGGGAAATAAAATATGTACCCTGTGGTACCTCAATTTTATCTAGCCAATTAAAAATTCTAAAAATTATTCCTATGTTTAATTTTAATATTTACCATAATTACTATTTTCCTAAAAAAGGCTCACAGAAAAAAAATAGTATTAAAAGAATTAGAGTGAAAGTAATAACTTTGACCCAATAGTTGGGCCCATATTTATTCATAGTGGATCACAATAGTGCTTATTGTTGGAACCAAGTTGGTTTTATACTTAGTGATTTGATGTTAACAAAAATATTTTGTGAGAACAATATATTTGACTTCACAGAGTATGAAAGAAGACTAATGTTTTTGAAGAAAATCTAAAATAAGACTTGATTCTGATTTATGATTGTAGAAAATCTTTGACCAAGTTGAAAAGAAGACATGGTCAAGATTTGATGAAGATTTATCACAAGAAGATATGGATTATTTATAAAAAGATTTTATTTAGATTTGTTTACAAAAAAATATGAACAATATCAATATGAAGAATTTACTTACTAAATACGAACAAAATACGAACATAATCAACTGAAGAATTTAAAACCTCAATTTAAATAAAATAAGAATAAAATCAATATGAAGAATTTATAGATTCAATATGTACAAAATACAAAGATAATCAATCTAGAAGATATGCTCATATTGAATTCAAAAAATAAAAAATTGACTAAAAAACATATTATCAAAAAGCATTTTGTTCAGAATTATTTTTGAATAAGATCATTGTTAACCTAGCTAGGAACAAAGATACAATCAGAATTAAACAATGACTAAATTCGAGCCCTAATTTTATCTTTAAATAGGTACTCAAGGTTGAAGAATAAGATCATCGAAAGATCATAAAAGAGTAGAATAACTAAAGCTCAAAATTCCAAATTCATGTTAGAGTTCGAAGAGAGAAATACTTGTTAGAATGAGAAATATTTTCTGTGTGATTTTCTTAGAGTGTGACTGTCATTGTCATAATTAGCTTGTTAGAAACAACTACCCAAGTTCCAAACATTTGTATTCAAACTCGATAGTGGTGTTAGAGTGCCGTCAACAATTTGAGGTTGTCAGATTATGTGGAGAAGACTTGGCTTATAGAGTCGTGTGTGTTCCTCAAAAGTCTGGGGTTTTTAAACTATTTGAGAAGAGTGACTTGGAGGGTCAGGTGCTTTGTAATTGAAGTTGTTGAATTTGTAGATTAAATCCTTATGAGTGAAGGGATTGAATGTAGTCAAGTTAGTGGTGAATGTAACACCCCAAATTTTATAATAAATTATTTTATTAATGAAATAGAATTTTAAATAATTAATTTGGTGTTAAAGTTATTTTAGAATATATATTGATATGTTAATCTTTTACATATTGGACTAAATGAGTACTGTAAATAACAAATATTGTTTTTTAAATATATTTCTAAAAATAATTGTATTTTAGTGTAAATATTGTAAAGAGTAATATTTTAGGCGATTTTACGTGTATATACACGTAGATAATTAAAATGATATTTTTATATGCATTTAACTAAATGAAAAATATGTGCACATAATATATTTAAATTACTATTTCTTACTTTAATTAATACTATTATAAATAACTATTTTGAATATTTTAGAGTATCTATTTTTACTATAAAAATGTTAAAGCATATTTTTAATGTTCAAATGCCTTAAAATGCATATATTAGTAAGTATAGTAATAGTTTTGAATACGAGGGTTTTTGTTATTATTGATATATTTATAGAAATGTAATTGCTTTAATTAATTTTTTTGGATAAAATATTAGTTTTAAAATATTAATAATATTGCGCTTAATTTTCTTTATATGTGTACTTATTAGTTGTGTTTATTTTGTACGTATTTAATTGATTTAGTTACTTATATAAAAGATTTGATGTTATATTCTTTTATTGTCATTTTAACTATTTTCACAGTATAATAATCTTGTAATTTGATATTCTGAAAGATATTATTTTGAAAGATGTAATTAGTTGGTCTTGTAAAAAAATAAAATAAAATAAGTTCAAAGAGTTAGGTTAATAATAACTAATATATTAAAAAAAATCAAATATAACCTAACCTAGGAAAGAAAACGCTACAGTAAAAAATTGAAATATAGAGAGTAGGAGCAACTTCACATGATACGAAGAAAAAATTGATACCAATCGTCAATCATTGTTCGGAAAATTTTCTCTGTTTTTGTCCAAATTTTCTTATGTTGTTTCACTCATTTAGCTAGTCAATTAAAACACTGTCCGAGATTTTTAACCATCACAATTTCTCTCTAAAATACTCGACTTCTCTGTATATAAAATTTCTTATTTTGCATCATTCTTTCTCATTGTAAGTCCGATTTGAGTGAAACCAACGCCAAAACGATCATGTGAAAAGTGACTATATCATCCACTTATTGTTTTTTATTTATGGTAAGTTTCCTTGACCGTATTTCGAAATTTAGTTTTTAGAATGTCTTATAATTTATTTTTGACGGTTACCAATAAACTGTAGAGTTAGATCGATTGAATGACAAAGAGTAAAAAAACAAAGGTTGTTTGCTCGTGAAATTATATTTGTGTGTGAAAGCATTGAAATAAGGTAACGAGAAAACCGTATTTCTCAACGATTCATCCAGGGCTCGCTACGTACGGCAGTAGCCCTTTGAGGGATAAATGAATTAATGTGCAAATATGGAAATTGTGAGAATAAAATGTGGAATTGAAATATTTATAAGTTTTTGATTGATTTAATTTTGTTAAATGTGTGCTATTTGATATTGTTGTGATATTGAGTCTCAAATGAATTTTATGTATATGTTTGATTATATGGGTTTATATGATGTGATAATAAAAAGTGAATTCATTTTGATAAGTTTATGTAATTATGATGATTAATAATTAATAGTAACGATGTTATAAATTGTGATAAGTCTATGTGATGATGTATGATTGATGATAGTGATACTATAAAATTATGAAGAGTTTATATGATGAGATATGATTAATTGATATTTTTCTTATTATAAAGGATCAATTTTATTACTGTTGATAATTTTAAATATTATTTCAATCAATTTGGAAACTTTTTGTTCAATTTTAGTAATTAAATATTATTCGATAGTAAAACACAATCTTTGAGTTCGACACTCGGTATTACCATTTTAATTATTACTTGCAACGATTTAGTATACTTGTTGAAATGCTATCAAGTTTTTGGCGCCTTTGCCAGGGGTTGCTGTATCACTATTGAATTTGATTTTTTTACTTAATTAAAATTTTTTGCTCTGCAATAAAATTTTTGCTTTTATTTTATTTTTAATTTTGAAAAAAAAACATTTCTTCTGTTTTAAAACTCTTTAATTTTTACTTAATTATTTATCTATCTATTTTTTAAAACTGTTCATTACTCACAATTTGTCTAACCTTGTATGTTAGGCCAGTCCTCAGCTGAACTTTTCTTTGATCCATAAATCAAAAAAACTACGAAAGCAAATCGAAAAGGGGTTTGAGAAAGGAGACAAAGGGAAAGACAATTAGTTGTGGAAGAAGAGGATTTGGGGGATTTCTTCATATTTGCGGAAATGGATGATCCACCACCACCTAAATGTACCCTTGATGAGTATGAGAATCGAAATAGAAACCATGCTCTATTGGCTATCCATAACACACCTGTTACAGTTAACAAGTTTGAAGTGAGCCCCGCTCTATTTCGAGAGTTGAAGGAGATTCATTTTTTCGGTAAATATAACGAAGACGCCAATAGACACCTCATGAACTTCTTTGAATTATGTGAAACAGTGAAAGTGATTGGTTGTTCTGAAGAAGGCAAGAGATTGAGATTATTTCCATAGTCATTAAAAGATGATGCTAAAGAGTGGCTTAACTCCTTTCTTGGTAGTAGCATCACCACGTGGAATGACCTTGAAGATAAGTTCTTAGAACAATACTTTCCCCCAATTATGTTCGTTAGAAAGAGGCAAGAGATTTCCAGTTACAAATAAAAAGAGGGAGAATCTCTTTGTGACACTTACAGGAGGTTCAAGAGTTTACTAGCAGGATGCTGATCCGCTGTCACACACGGGTCAAATACAATTAATAAAATATAAATAGAGGTAATAACTCGAATTGTTTCCCAAGGACTTCTGATATAATAATAATAACCGAATTGAAAATTGTAATTAAAAAGGGGTTTTTTTAGATTTTTTATTTAACAGATGAGCAAAATGATTAATCCACTTATTCGAGTTTCAGACCTATCACATATACTATCATTGAGTTTATTTTCTAATTTGTGATTCTATTCTTATTTGACTATAGAACTGATCTAACAAGCATAATCAATCCTATGTGAATTTGGTTTCTTTGATTGGATTTAAGCATCACAATATCAAAATATTTAAATTAACGATCAAGCGTCGCAAAATTATAATTCAATTAAATTAGGAACTGAAACCAAATTCTGTCAAATAAATTTAATCAATCATATTGAAGTTCAATTTAAGCAATCAAAATATCAATATAATCAAATAAACAAGAATAGAATCATGAATCGAAATTGACAGTGACTTGAATCTCAAGGTGTTGATGAAACTATGAATTTGTGGATTAATCTTATAAAATTAGCCTTCCATAAAATTAAAATAAAAACTGTTTATTTCTTGTAGCAATTTGAATCCTAATTTTTCCGTCTTCAGAAAAGAAACAAAACTACAAATATATAGTACTTGATATTGGGCTTTAGGCTTTAGGGTTTAAAAACAAGTGACCCGCTAATTAAAATTATTAAAAAAGTCCAGATTACGAAATATGCAATTTAGGCCCAGTAAAGCTCGTAAATGGTCTTTTCTTCCAACACAAAAGTTGTCGCTCGGATTTTTAGCTTTCCAACGTCCACTTATATGCCCCAATATGATATCCAGAGCTCAAGTTATGACCTACAGAGCGAGAAAGTGTGAAAATACAAATAATAAAATTAAAATGCAAATAATAAAATTATAATTCAAATTCGACCATGTAAGACCTTTTTTTTAAACTCTAATTTATGCAATTCTAGAGTATTTTGTGTTGAATTTCTGAGGCATTTAGCCAATTTTATTTTATTTTGTGGATTTAGTACCGAAAATATATTTTATTCGAGTTATTAATATGTTTAATGTATATATATATATATATATATTTTTTTCTATCGTAGATATTTTGTCCAAAAAGGCATTGGATAGTTTGAGGAACACTTAGGGGCCAAGAAACCTTGTTATAAATATCTCTATGCTCTTTAAAAGAAAGACCCATTCATTCTCCTTCCTCCTCCTCAAAACCGTGAACCCTACTTTTCATTCCTCCATTTGATCCCTTATTACTTTTCTCTTCTCCTTTGTATGTTGGAAGAACTTGAAGAAGATAAAGGCTTAGCCAAGTGGAGTTAATCTAAGATGAGTAAGAGTATATGCTTTGATTTTTTTTTTAATTTGAGGCTTGGATGGAATCACGATTAGTTGAACATTTACTATTCCTCCTTTTTTTCCTTTCCATGACAGCAAAAACATGTAAGTATGGGGGGAAGAGTGTTTTTCTTGAATGGGTGATCAATGTTTTCAATATTCTTGTTGTTGTTGGTGTTTTGGAAAAAAATTAATAAATTGATTAATCTTTGTTATTGATGTGTTGAGTTTTGAAATGAGTTGTTTCCATAAACAAATTGGATACGAAGTTGAAACATAGCTTGCGGGGATTGTCGCGTCGTGCTGTTATGTGAGAGATTGCACTCTAGTTGTGCTAATATGTGAACGATTGCACTCTAGAAAATCGTGTTGGTCTGTGAGAGACTGCACTCTGGTAAGTCGTGTCGATCTGTGAAGGATTGCACGCATAGTAAATCGTGTTGATCAGTGAGCGATTGCACGTAAGTAAATCATGCTGATTTGTGAGAGATTGCACCTTGGTAATTAGTACTGGTCTGTGAGAGGCTGTACAATTACGATTTACGCCTCTCGAGGAGAGTTTTTGGTTTGGAATTCCAGAATCATGTGCATCGGCATATATGCGTTGTATTAGGGTGCATGGCACGCGAGTCCTGTTTGATATACTATAATGATTATATATACATACTCGATTGTTGTTGTGATTTTGCAGTAATTGATGAGTGTGATTGAATGAATTTGTGTGTAAGTGTTGAATGATTTCGAAATGTGTTTGAAACTGAAAATCTGCACTTTTCACAGTTGTATTCAAATACAACAGAACTGTATTAGAATACGAAAATGCGTTTTTTGCTACTGACTTGTCATGTCTTGTATCCGACTACATCCTGTCTCGTATTCCATTACAACTGTGCTGATTTTGCTACTGACTTATGAATTAGCACTGTATCTGACTACATCCTTTCTCGTATTCCATTACAGCGGTTGGACCAGGGACTGGCGGAAAGGATAAGGGGTCGAGGCCAGTGGAGCGACAGATTGCAGGACCATCTAGGCGGGCCGAGTCTGAGTTTCCTTCTCCGGTGAATGATCACTTACCGACCATCACTGAGTTATTGAATTGTTTTGAGATTCATGCGTCGCCGAAGCCACCTATCTCGTGGGTGGAGCTGACTTCTGAAGAGACTGATCCGTCTATGGATGTTGATAAGGAGGAGGTTACCTCGAAGATGGATACTGCGTCAGATGGGACTTGTGGATTGTGTGGAGGTCACCCATGTTATTGTAGTTGCTAGAGTATGATCAAATTAGTTTTGTTGTATAGGAACTTGATGCCTTCCTTTTGGTGGTTGTACTTATTTTATTTTGGGATGACTTTAACTATACTTATACGGTCAGATGACTTCTGTTTTGGTGGGTCCATGTTCCATTTTTTTTTACGTGACCATGGGGGGATTAGTATTTCTTGGAGCAGTACTTGTATACGTGTCTGCCGAGAATACCTTAGGGGTATGAGTGCTGTCTGATATGTCTCATAGCCCCAGTGTATTTGATATTTGGATATTTTGGTATATCATCTTAAGACTATTTCAGCTTGTTATAATTATGATATAATTAAGTATGGCATTTTTTCGTTTGTGCTACGCTTTGATATTTTCTTAAATGGTAAAAAAAAAAATATACACTCCTGCTGTTAAAAATCGGGGTGTTATAGACCCAAATGCTATGATCAGAGTGGAAGTACTTCAACTTCAACCCACTCGGAGGAAATGGTCACCCTGAGATCAGTTGAGGAGCACATCACTCTTGAAAAGGAGGAAGAACCTATAGTACAGAAAAAGGAGACACTGCCAAAACTAGAAATTCGACTTTCGTTTACTCAAAGATTAAAAAAAGGAAGAAATTGAAAAACAATTCGGTAAATTTCTTGATGTTTTTAAAAAATTGCAAATTAACATCTCTTTTGCAGAAGCACTAGAACAGATGCCGACATACGCCAAGTTCATGAAGGAGATTCTGTCAAAGAAAATAAAAATTGGCGATGAAACAGTGATGCTTATTGAAGAGTCTAGTGCTATCCTACAAAGGAAGCTGCCACCGAAGCTCAAGGATCTTGGAAGCTTCTCTATCCCTTGTGCTATTGGAAATAGAACTTTTGGGAAGCCTTGTGTGATCTTGGGGCTAGTGTAAGTCTTATGCCTCTTTCCATATACAAAAAGCTAGGCATTGGAAGAGTCAAGGATGTAACACCCCAAATTTTATAATAAACTATTTTATTAATTAAGTGAGCGGTATAAATAATAAATATTTTATTTTATTATTTTATATATTTTTCTAAAAATAATAGTATTTTAGTGTAATATTTTAAAGAATAAAATATTATGCGATTTTAAATGTATATGTGAGTTGATAATTAATGTGATATCTTCTTGTATGTTTGATTATTTGTAAAGTGTGCACATATTTATATTTTAATTATTTCTAAGTATCTCTTATTTTAATTATTTGCTTTATAAATAATTATCTTTATATATTAGTAATGTTGTGTTTGAGTTTCTTTATTTTTAAATACTTGTTATGGTATTGTGATTTTATATATATTTATTATGATTTTGTAATTAATATAAAATATTGACGTTATATTTATTTATTTTATAATTTTGACTATTTTCTAATATGATGGTATTATTATAATGTGAGTATTTTGAGAAATAAGTATAATTGTAGAGATTACTTTGAATGTGAGTTTTAATTATTAGTAATATGTTTTTTTATATTGATTATTTTAATTACTCTAATTTAGCATATATTAATTATGAAATATTAGTAATGTTTTGAAAATTTAATGATGTTTGGAAGAGTATTAAAAAAAGGAGATTAAGTAACAATTAATTTTGTTTTAGCAAAATAAAAATAATAATAGTAAAACATAAACTAAATAAGGGACAAATGGGCTAGACCCATTTATGTTAACCCTAATTATGTTAATAAAATAAAAATAAGAAAAGTAAGAAAGGAGCTGCAGCAGCAGTATAAGAAAAGAGTAAACCCATCAACAAGCCTATCGTTTAGCACCGGCAATCAATAATTGTTCCATAAAATTTTCTCCGTTCTAGTCCAAATTTCAGTATGTTGTTTTATCCATTTAGGTAGTCAAATAAACATACTTCCTCAGATTTTTAACCATCCCAATTTCTCTCTAAAATACCCGACTTCTTCGTTTATAAAATTCACCATTTTGCACCGTTCTTCTTCACCGTAAGATCGATTTGAGTGAAACCAACGCCAAAACGATCGTATGAAAAGTGGCTATATTATCCACTAATTGGTTTTCTGATTTATGATTGGTTGAAGGACAAAGAGTCAAAGAACAAATACTATTTGGTCGTGGAATCATATTCATATGTGACAGCGTCGAAATAAGGTAAGGGGTGAGAGAGCATTTGAATTCATGAGTATAATATATTGTGAGATGAACGGGAAAATCATATTTCCCAATGATTCATCTGGGGCTTGCTACGTATGACAGTAGCCCTTTGAGCGATAAATTAACTAATGTGCAAATAAGAAAATTGTGAGATTAAAATGTGGAATAGAAATATTTATAGGGTGCTGATTGATTTAATTTCGTTAAATGTGTGATATTTGATATTATTGTGATATTTAACATTATTGTGATATTTGATATTATTGTGATATTTAATATCATTGTGATATTTGATTTCAAATGAATTTGGTGCATATGTTTGATTAAATGAGTTTATGTGAATGCAGCGTATAATGTAATTTTATTTGATGATGATGTCTGATTTATGATATAAATTTGTGATAAGTTTATGTGATGATAATGATGATGTTTGCTTGATGATAGTGATTCTATAAAATTATGACGAGTTTATGTGATGAGATATGATTAATTATAGTGATATTGTGAATTTGTGATGAGAATATTGAAGTAACCCCATAATAATTGTGATTCCAATTTGTGTTTGAGATGACGGTCTTAATGGAGTATCATAGGCCAACGAGAGGAGAAAATAAATATTGAGAATTTGTGAAGTGAAGATTATTTTGTCATCATAGAGGTAGGGCCTGACAAGCCTAGTGATTCTGGGAAGTACAACTGAATGAGCCTGATCGTGGCAGTCTACTATTGAGGCTTAAGACAAGATTGTTAGACCTTGGAGGTATTCGGGTGGGGAATTCCTAGGTGACTTGGAGGTAGCACTCCAAATGTCGGAAGCTACCATGCAACACACGTTTACCTCGATTGTCGCGTACATGTGTCTCGGGTTGAGTTGAGGGGATCTATGAGGACAGGGCCAATTTGAATTGTCCATCCACCGAGATGGTGACATAGTATCTAGCCTCCTAACCAAGTACTTCAGAGTTAGAATGGTACCACATTGTGAAGTAGAGTTTAAGCTCATGCATAGCATTGCATTTTCTTGTGATTGTTTGGTGTGATTAATATGTATTGTGTGTGATAATAATTTAAGAGATGATTTGATGATATAGTAAAATGTATTAATTTTCTTTGATTTTGACTTCATTATGTGATGTTTTCCTTGAATAATGTTTGTTTGATGATACGGTTTATTTATGATCAAATGTGTGTTCTTCTTACTTATATTATACTATTAACATAATTTCAAAACTCACCTCCTTCGTTGTTTGTGTTTGACTGGCATGGCTCTGCGTTTGCGAAATCGCAGTTGTTACAAGTTAATGAATCTTGAAGTTGAAATTTGGGAGGAACCCCGCTCTGATAGGTGATACCGGTAATAAGGGTTGTAATTTATATTTTATTTATTTAATTTTAAATGACTTTTTGTATGAAAATCTTATAAGTACTAGTAAGTTTTTAGAATTAAATCAAGCTTATTGAGATTGCACTATTTTATAGGACTAAAGAAGTTTAAAGTGTTCCTTTTGATTTTTGAGAAACGTGATATCCTAAATTAAAAATAAAAGTTTTTATTTTTTTGGAAACATATTTTTATTTATCCGCTGCAAATTTTAATGAAATATGATATAAATTATTATATATATTATTTTGGGGTTTAGGGTGTCACAAAGGACACACAACTAATGTTATAGTTTGCGGATCCCTCAACGAAACACCCATATGGATTGGTAGAAGATGTGTTGGTAAAGGTGGATAAGTTCATTTTTCCAATGGATTTCGTGGTACTAGACATGGAGGAGGACAATGACATTCCTTTGATTTTAGGGAGACCGTTCTTAGCAACAGGGCAAGCTATGATTGATGTAGTGGATGGAACCTTAACTTTAAAGGTAAATGTAGAAACCGTCACTTTTAATATTCTAAAAGCCATGGATCATTCAAAAGAAAGAGAAGGGTGCAATCAAATTGAGATCTTAGATGCGATAGTCGACGATGAAATTGAGCATCATGCACCCATTTTTCCATTAGAAAG
>NC_021165.2:40305372-40339335 GCF_000331145.2 Cicer arietinum
TTATGCCTACCCCAAGATGTTGTTAAAGAAAATGAAGATCCAAAGGTGAAAGTGGTTTTAACCATGTTAGAATCATCACCATCTTACTCCCCCCGTTTCCCTACTAGATGATAGGAGTTGAAAGGGGATGAAAACGAGTCCTTAGAGATAAAGAAAGAGAAATCACATATTGAACTCAAGCAGTTGCGTCCTCATTTGAAATATGTATTCCTGGGTGAAAAAGATAAGAATCCAGCTGTCATTAGTGCAAGCTTGAGTGATTTACAAGAAGAGAAGTTGTTGAGAATTATGCGAAAGCATAAGGGTGCCATCAGTTGGTCCATTGAGGACTTGAAGGGTAAGTCTAACTTTTTGTAATCACAAAATCCTAATGGAGGACAATCACAAACTGGTTGTACAACCCCAAAGAATATTGAATCCGGCAATGAAAGAAGTGATTAGGAAAGAAGTGGTAAAGCTCCTAGAAACCGGTCTCATTTACCCCATTTCAGATAGCTCTTGGGTGAGCCCCGTCCAAGTGGTACCAAAAAAGGGTGGAACAACCGTCATCACAAACAAAAAGAACGAGCTAATTCCTACACGAACGGTTATAGTGTGGAGGGTTTGTATTGATTATAGAAAATTGAACAATGTTACGAGGAAGGATCATTTCCCACTCCCATTCATTGACCAAATGCTTGAGCGGCTAGCTGGACATGAGTATTACTGCTTCCTATATGGCTACTCGGGATACAATTAGATAGCTGTGGCACCCGAGGATCAAGAGAAAACTGCATTTACATGTCCGTTTGGGGTGTTTGCTTATCGGCGGATGCCGTTTGGGCTGTGTAATGCACCAACCACTTTTCAAAGGTGCATGATGTCCATATTATGTGATATGATTGAGAAACATATCGAAGTATTTATGGACGAATTTTCTATCTTTGGTTCATCTTTTGATAAATGTTTGATTAATATATCTCTTGTATTAGAAAGGCGTGAAGAATCTAACTTGGTCCTAGATTGGGAAAAATGTCATTTTATGGTAAGAGAGGGAATTGTGTTAGGTCACCAAATCTCCCACAAGAGGATTGAGGTTGAAAAGGCCAAATTTGAAGTTATTTAAAAACTTCCCCCTTCTACCAGCGGAAAAGGCATTAGAAGCTTTTTAGGCCATGCTGGATTTTATAAGATTTTTCTTTAGTTGCAAAACCGCTTACAAACCTACTTGTGAAAGACACACCTTTCAAATTCAATGAGGATTGTTTGAATGTTTTTAACAATTTGAAAAATAAGTTGATAATTACTCCTATTATCACTACACCTGACTGGTCACTACCTTTTGAAAGCATGTGCGATGCAAGTGATAGTGCTATTGGGGAAGTCTTGGGATAAAGAAAAGATAAGATGTTGCATGTAATCTACTATGCTAGTCAGTTTTGAATCAGGCACAACACATATATACCACAACTGAAAAAGAATTATTAATTGTAGTTTATGCTTTTAATAAATTTCGATCTTATTTATTAGGATCGAAAGTTATTGTTTACACTGATCATGCTTCCTTGAGGTATTTGTTTACTAAGCAGGAGTCGAAGCCAAGGCTACTTAGATGGATTATATTACTACAGGAGTTTGACATTGAGATCCGAGATAAGAAGGGATTAGAGAACATTGTAGCTGACCACCTATCTCGATTGGAGAAAGTGGAGGAGAATGATGACATTAGATCGATTCGAGACCAATTAACTGATGAGCACATCTTTGCAATTGCCAAGGCACCTTGGTTCACTGACTTTGTTATTTTAAAGGTAGGTGACGCAATTCCATATGATTTCACCTACCCACAAAGAAAGAAGCTTATCCATGATGTCAAATTCTATGTATGGGATGAACCCTTTCTATACAAAAGAGGAGTGGATGGGTTGTTGCGAATGGGGTCATTTTTGGGGGGGATCGAAATGCAGCAAAAGTTCTCCAATAGGGATTATTCTGGCCTTCATTGTTTAAAGATGCATTCAACTATGTGAAGAAGTGCGATTGTTTACATATGGCGCGGTGGAGTTAAAGGATACACACTCAAACTGAAGTTTCAAGGTGAATGGACACAGGCTCAAACCTTACTTAGGGGGAGAGTCAAAACTTCCGATGGAGTCCATCAATTTGATCACCACTTGAAGAGTGGAATGTCAAGCTCAAGACATTAAATGAGCGCTTATTTGGAGGCAACCCAAATTCGTATCCTTTTTTTTCATTTCAGTTTCATTTTAATTCCTTTAGTTTTTTGTTTTTCGTTATTAATTGCTAGTTGTAGTCGTTCTTGATGTTCCGTATGCTAAAGTAACCAAACGGTGTTCAGGGAATGAAGTTCGTTGTGTCAATTAGGCCAATCCATGCCACAAGCGCATTTCGCACTGATGCCACTGCCAATCCACGCCTCAAGCACGTCTGAAGCTTATTTTTTGCTAATGCAACTACCAATCTGCACCTGAAGCGCATTTTCCTACACTTAAATTTTCCTGAAGCGCAGGGCACGCGCTTGAAGCGCACTTCCTGTCTAGTTTGGTAATAAAGCCCCTACCCCTCGATTTTTCTCCAAACCCTTCTCTCCCACAATAGTCAACTTGTACATATATCTCTATTACCTCTCCAAGTCTAGTTTTCAGCTCAGCAAAGGTAAGTCTTCCTCCCCTTTCAAACTTTCTTCCATTATCAAGTAAGTTTTTAAAAAGTGTTACTTTCAACTCCTTGTCTTGCCTGAGGAATGTGGGTTGTTTGAATTCGAATTTGTGTTAGTAGTAGAGATTGTTTATTGATGCATGTGGGTTGTGTGAATTCGAATTTTTGTTACTAGTAGTGATTGTTCCTTGATGCATGTGGATTGTTTGAATTTGAATTTGTGTTAGTGGTAGAGATTGTTCACTTATGACTGTGGATTGTTCACTTATTTCATGCTTTGCACTCCAATTGTTTGAGAAAATGACACAACCATTTTTTAATCTTAATTTATCAAAGGTCAATCTATGTGCATTGTTATCATTTGGTTTTTTGCTGGATAAATTCAAGGCAATTGCTGTGGTTGTTTTGTCAAGGGGAGGTATGCTCAAACTAATTTTCTCTAACCTTGAATATTTTGAATCCTGGATGTGCTTAATTGTTTTGCAAGAGCTAATGGCAACCCAACATAAAGAAAATGCACTAAGGTCACAAATACATCTTCCTCCCAATCACACAATATGTTCTTATTCACGACCATGGCAACACAAGAGTTTCACGCCAAATGAAGATTGTTAGTGAGAAAAACTTTGAGCTGAAAGAAAATGAATTTCTTGACATCCAGGCGATGATTGCGGCCAGAGGACGGGAGAAGCTAACCACATTTGTCACCAAAGCAAGCAAACTACTAATAGTGGAATTCTTCTCCAATGCCTCTGATCTGAAGTCTGACAAACCAGTTCCACATGAGAAATTTGTGAGTTATGTAAGGGGAAAAAATGTGCCCTTCACGCCTCAAGTCATAAATGAAATCTTTGGCCTACCAAACTATGAGGACTGCCACTTTCAAGCAATGAAGGACAACTTCATAAAAATAGACATGCGGGAGTTCTTACACATTTTATGCAGACCAAACACATATCGGGTACGAAATAGAGATGGCACACCTAGGAAACTGTGCTCGTTGGATCTCACTCCAATTGAAAAATCCTGGAGTACTTTTGTTCATCATACACTGTTGCCATGTTCAAATGTGTTAGAAATAACAATTCTAGGAATATGTCTACTAGTTACTATCATAAAGGGTGACATAATTAATGTAGGCATGTTACTAGCTAATGATATTTGGGGGACAACAATTCTTGATAGATTACTAGTATAAATTAGTATATATGTCATTTTAGGGTTTAGGGTGTCACAGTGAACCATGATAAATTACTTGTGTCACTTTATTCCTCTATTTCTTAGTTTTGTTATTGCTTGTACTCCAAGTAATCAAATAATGAAAATGTTATCAATTTAGTCAAACACAATTCAACCTTCATTCTCGTGTTTGCACCTTTATGTATTAGTTAGTGAAATCATAAACTATGTATTAAGCCAATGTGAATCCTTTTGCCACTAGTTCCTTATTGCATTTGGTTCTGGTTGCCTTTGGTTTTGGTTGCCTCTGGTTCTAGTTGCCTCTGGTTCTATGTTGCCTCTATTTCTTTGTTTACTCTACTTCCTACCTGCCTCTGGTTTTGGTTGCCTCAAGTTCTAGCTGCCTCTAGTTCTGGTTGCCTTTGGTTCGTTATTTCCTTTGGTTCCTTGTTGCCTCTAATTTTGGTTGCCTCTAGTTGGCCTCTGACTCTAGTTGCCTCTAATTTTGTGTGAAGAGAGTAAACAAAACATAAAATACAACTGAGTATAACCTAATCTAGACATATCACTACATTAATTAGATATAAAGGTAAGGTTTAGATTTGTCTTAATGAAATCATATCTGTCCTCAACAAGTAGTTTGGTCAATATGTCAATCTATTGGTGTTCAGTGTTTATAAGCTGGATATTTAGTACTCCTTTTTGACAAATTCTAAATAAAGTGATTTTTAGTTTTTGTATTTAGCCCTAAAATGTCGGATTGGGTTCTTTGTTAGAAAAATAAAAAAGTATTATTATAGAATATGATAATGTTTCTCTCAAGGATTTTGTAACCTTATAGGGGAAAATAAGCACAAGAGTAATTATGTTTTTGTAGTACTCCGATTTTGTACGACACAATTAAAAATAATTTCCAAAAAATAAGTAGTAATATATTTAATTAATATTTTGCAATTATTATTATAAAATCTAAAAAGATCATCATTTTATAAATCTGACCTAAATTTGAGTCCATATTTACATAGACATTCCCATATTGACAAAAAAATGTACTTCGTTTCCCAATTATCTTATTTGAGGTTGCTTGATTTTTGGGCAAAACAATAAAAAAAATCAGAACACAATATTATCTCATGGACACATAGATTCATCATTTGAGCCTTGAAATTGAAAACAAAAATAAAAAAGAGGAGGAAGATTGCTTCAAAAAAACAATATAAGAGGAAACTAAAAAGAGAAAAAAAAAAAAAAGGAAAGAAACTATAAACAAGAATAGTCACTTATATTTATTCAAGGTATTTTTTATATACAATATTATGTCTATAATTTTTTCTTTCTAAATAACATTCAGGTGTTTTTAAAAAATATATGAAAGATCAAATATCAAATATTTTTTAGTAAGTAGAAGAGAAATAGATATAACCATGGAAACTGTATCCTCGTTGTCCTCTGGTCTCCTTCTCTCTATTTTTTTTTTCTCTTTCTTTTTTTCTTTTTTCTTCTTTCTTTTTGCGTGCTCAGCCGCTCCCCCACCACTTCTTTCTTTCCTACCGCTGAAGTTTACTTACCTTTCTTTTTTATATATTTGTTTTTTTAATTACATATTGAAATTATGTTTTGGGCTCCAAGTCCACTTACTTTTTTTTTTAACTTCAGACCTTCAACATTTATTTTTTAACAAAATTCAACATTTTTTATTTATAATCATGTTTAATCAATTTCTAAAAAAAATATTAAAGGTTAATTACATTAAACATCGTTTTAATATTTGAGTTGTTATGACATAAGTTGTACAACTTAATAGCTCTAACACCCGTTTTTATAAATAAATTAATGTAAATTCGACTTTTAACTTTGATTATTTATATGTGTCATATTTTTAGTATTTGAGTTTTTTTAAGAAACAAGTTGTACAACTTAGTGGTTTTAAAACTCCGTATAATAAATGTGACACTCTAAACCCCAAAATAAAATATATAATAATTTATATCATATTTCTATAAACTTTGCAGCAGATAAATAAAAATATGTTCCCAAGAAAATAAAAACTTTTATTTTTAATTTAGGATATCACATTTCACAAAAATCTAAAGGAACATTTTAAACTTATTTTCTTCATTAAAATAGTGCAATCTCATTAAACATGCGATACACATTAATCACAAAAAAACAATCACAAGAAAATGCAATGTTATGCATGAGCTTAGACTCTACTTCACAATGTGGTACCATTCTAACTATGAAGTACTTGGTTAGGAGTCTTGATACTATGCCACCATCCCGGTGGACGGACAATTGCAATTGGCCATGTCCTCATAGATCCCCTCAACTCAATCCGAGACACATATATGCGACATTCGAGGTAAACGTGTGTTGCATGGTAGCTCCCGACATTTGGAGTGCTACCTTCAACTCTCATAGGAATTCCCCAACCGAATACCTCCAAGGTCTAACAATCTTGCCTTAAGCCTCAACAGCAGATCGCCACAATCAGGCTCATTCAGTTGGACTTCCCCAGAATCACTAGGCTTGTCAGGCCCTACCTATATGATGACAAAATAATCTCCACTTCACAAATTCTCAATATTTATTTTCTCCTCTGGATGGCCTATGATACTCCATTAAGATCGTCATCTCAAACACAAATTAGAATCACTATTATTTCATCAACTATGTCGTTAATTCAATATTCTCATGACAAATTTATATAATCACAATTAGGGGTGAGAATAGGCTAGGCCAGACTAGGCTTTGAAAGGCCTGAGCCTGGCCTACGATTTTTTTTTAGGCCTAAGAATGGCATACAACCTATCATAGGCTTTTTTTTTGGCCTGGCCTGACCTTTTTAAAAGTCTGGCCTGGCCTGGAAGCCTATTTAAAATAACTTTTTAAAAATATGAAACAAATATCCTTTGAACCCTATAAAATAATTTTGTGTGTCAAATAATAGATTTTTTTTTTCTGAAACAAACACACTCATTATTACCTCTTAAACAAATATGGAACGACTACTGAGTGATTGACTAATTGAACGACTACCGAATATGGAATGACTATCAAATATAGAATCGCTACCGAATATGGAACAGCTACTGAATATGGAATTCTTAGTGAGTGATTGCCTAATTGATAGAATTTAAAATAGGAAATAATATTATTAATATAATAATAAATAATATTAATAAATAATAAAATATATATATAGGCCGACCTGTCAGGCCTAATAGGCTTTTTTATAAGCTTGAGTCTGGCCTATTTAGATAAATAGGTTTTAAAAACAGCCTGAGCCTAGCCTTTTTATTAAATAGGCCAGACCATAAGTAGGCCAAGCCATAGGCCCCTAACGGACGACCTGTAACACCCCAAATTTTATAATAAACTACTTTATTAATTAAATAAAATTTTAAATAATTAATTTGATGACTAATATTATTTTAGAATATATGTTGATAACTTTCGTGGCTAATTTTCGTTATATGAATGCTTTCTATGATGTGTTAGTTTGATACATGTTATATTACATGAGCGATATAAATAATACATATTATATTTTGTTATTTGATATATTTAAAAAAAATAGTATTTTAGTGTAATATATATTTTACAGAAAAAGATTTTATGCGATTTTACATGTACATACATGTACCCAATTAATGTAATATTTTTATGTGCGCTTGACTTATTTAAATATGAAGATAGTTATATTTCAATTATTTATAACTATTTTCTATTTTTAATTATTTTTTTATAAATAATTATCTTGATATAGAATTGATACTGTGTTTGATTTTGTTTATTTTTAAATACTTGTTATGGTATTGTGATTTTATATATATTTATTATGATTTAGTAATTAATAAAAAATATTGATGTTATATTTATTTATTTTATAATTTTGACTATTTTCTAATATGATGGTATTATTATAATGTGAGTATTTTGAGAAATAAGTATAATTGTAGAGATTATTTTGAATGTGAGAGTTTTGATTATTAGTAATATATTTTTTTTATATTGATTATTTTAATTACTCTAATTTATAAAATATTAGTAATGTTTGGAAAACTAAATGGTGTTTGGAGGAATATTAAAAAGGAGATTAAATAATTATTAGTTTTATTTTAACAAAATAAAAATAATAATAGTAAAATATAAATAAAGAGACCAATGAGTTTGACTCTATAAACCCTAATTGTTAATAAAATAAAACAAACAAAAGAAGGGAAGGGAGTTGGAAGGGCAGCCGTAAAGCCAAAGAGGAAACACAACAATAACCCTATCGTTTAACACCGGTGATGCTCCACAAAACTTTCTCCATTTTGGCCTAAATTTGAGTATGTTATTTCATTCATTTAACTCATCAATTAAACATAATTTTTCAGATTTTTAACAACCCCAATTTCTCTCTAAAATACTCAACTTCTCCGTTTGTAGAATTCGTTATTTTGCATCGCTCTCCTTCACCGTAAGTCCGATTTGAGTGAAACCAACGCAAAAGCGACCGTGTGAAAAGTGGCTATATTATCCACTGATTTGGTTTCTCTGATTTATGTTAATTTTATTTGGCCGATTTTCAAATTTAGTTTTTAGAATATCTCCTCATAATTTATTTTTGACGTTTACCCATAAACTGTCGATTTAGATCGATTGAAGGACAAAGAGTCAAAGAGCAAAGACTGTTTGGGTGTCGAATCATATTCATAGGTGAAAGCGTCGAAATAAGGTAAGGGGTGAGAGAGCGTTTGAATTCATGAGTGTAATATATTGTGAGATGAACGGGAAAACCGTATTTCCCAACGATTCATCCGGGGCTCCCTACGTATGGCAGTAGCCCTTTGAGGGATAAATTAATTAATGTGAAAATATGGAAATTGTGAGATTAAAATATAGAATAGAAATATTTGTAGGGTGTTGATTGATTTAATTTGTTTGAATGCGTGGCATTTGATATTATTGTGATATTTGATTTAATTTCGTTAAATGTGTGACATTTGATATTATTGTGATATTTGATTTAATTTCGTTAAATGTGTGACATTTGATATTATTGTGATATTTGATTTAATTTCTTTAAATGTATGATGTGTGATATTTTTGTGATATTGGTTGTTGAATTAATTTTATGCATATGTTTGATTAGATGAGTTTAAATGATGTTATAATAAAAATAGATGTGTTGTGATAATTATATGTAATGATGATAATGTATGATTAATAATGGTGATGTGATAAATTTGTGATGAATATATGTGTTGCTGTATGATTGATGATAGTGATTCTATAAATTGTGATGAGTTTATGTGATGATGAAGATGATGTGTGATTAATTATAGTGATGTTATAAATTGTGATGAGAATATTGTGATTTCAATTTGTGTCTGAGATGGCGGTATTAATGGAGTATCATATACCAACGAGGGGAGAAAATAAATATTGTGAATTTGTGATGCGGAGATTATTTTGTCATCATATTGGTAGGGCCTGACAAGCCTAGTGATTCCGAGGAAGTACAACTGAATGAGCCTGATTGTGGCGGTCTGCTGTCGAGCCTTAAGGCAAGATTGTTAGACCTTGGAGGTATTCGGGTGGGGAATTCCTAGGTGACTTGGAGGTAGCACTCCAAATGTCGGGAGCTACCACGCAACACACGTTTACCTCGACTGTCACGTATATGTGTCTCGGGTTGAGTTGAGGGGATCTATGAGGACAGAGCCAATTTGAATTGTTCGTCCACCGGGATGGTGGCATAGTATCAAGCCTCCTAACCAAATACTTCAGAGTTAGAATGGTACCACATTGTGAAGTAGAGTCTAAGCTCATGCATAGCATTGCATTTACTTGTGATTGTTTTGTGGTGATTGATGTGTTTCAAAAGTAATAATAATTACTCTTAGATGATTTGATGCATATTATAATGAGATGATTATCTTACTTGAGTGAATTTGATGTTATAATATGATACTATTTACTTAAATATTTTGATATATAGTAATGTGATTATGATACGGTCTATTATGATTTTTGCGTGTTCTTCTTACTTATATTATACTATTAACATGATTTTGAAACTCATCTTCTTCGTTGTTTGTGTTTGACTGGCTTGGCCCTGCGTTTGCGAAATCGCAGTTGTTACAGGTTAATAAGTCTTGAAGTTCAAGTTTGGGAGGAACCCCGCTCTGATAGGTGATACCGGGAATAAGGGTTGTAATTTGTATTTTACTTATTTATTTTGAAACGACTTTTGTATGAAAATCATATAATTACTAGTAGGTTTTTAGAATTAAATCAAGTAATTATACTTAATTCAAGCTTATTGAGATTGCACTATGGAGTAAAGAAGTTAAAGTGTTCTTTTTTATTTTTGAGCAACGTGATATCCTAAATTAAAAATTAAAGTTTTTATTTCCTAGGAAACATATTTTTATTTATCCGCTGCGAATTTTATAAAAATATGATATAAATTATTATATATATTATTTTGGGGTTTAGGGTGTCACACGGCCTAGCCTATTCTCATCCCTAATCACAATCATTAATCACATATCATCATAATCAGATAAACTCATCACAAATTTATAGCATCACCATCATCAATCATACCTCATCACATAAACTTATCACAAATTTATAGCATCACAATTATTAATCATACATCATCATCATCATCATCATCACATAAAATTATCACAATTCATTCATCTTTTGTTATCACATGACCTAAACTCATCTAATCAAACATATACATAAAATTCATTTGAGACCCAATATCATAATAATATCAAATATCATACATTTAAAGAAATATAACCAATCAACAACTTACAAATATTTATATTCTATATATTTTAATCTCACAATTTCCATATTTTCATAATTAATTTATCCCTCAAAGGACTACTGTCGTACGTAGCGAGCCCTAGATGAATCGTTGGGAAATACTCATAAATTAAAACGATATCTCACCACTTACCTTGTTTCCACGCTTTCACACATGAATACGATTCCACAAGCAAACAGTCTTTGTTCATTGACTATTTTTCCTTCAATCGATCTAACTCAGCAATTCATGGGTAAACATTAAAAATAAATTATGAGAAGGCACTTTAAACTTAATTTCTAAATTCGGTCAAAGAATCTTACCATAAATCAGAAAACCAATAAGTGGATATTATAGCCACTTTTCACACAATCGTTTTGGCGTTGGTTTCTCTCAAATCAGACTTACGGTGAAGAAGAAGGGTGCAAAATAACAAATTCTATAAACAGAGAAGTCTAGTATTTTAGAGAGAAATCGGGGTTGTTAAAAAAATGAAATTTGTGTTTAATTGACTAACTAAATGAACAAAACAACATAGTCAAATTTGGGCGAAAATGGAGAAAGTTTTCTATGACAATTATCGATCACCGATGCCGAACGATAGTCTAGTTTGTTGTGTTCCTCTTCCAAGCAGCTGCCGCATATCTTAAGCTCTTTTTCTTATTTATTTTATTTCATTAACCCTTAAACCCTTTACACCCACGAGCCAAACCTATTAATCTACTGATTTATTTTATGTTTTACTTTTACTATTTTTATTTTGCTAAAACAAAATTAATAATTATTTAATCTCATTTTTAAAACTCCTCTAAACACCGTTTAGTTTTCCAAACATTACTAATATATTATAAATTAGAGTAATTAAAATAATTAATATATATATATATATAAAAAGCATATTACTAATAACCGAAACTCTCACATTCAAAGTAATCTCTATAATTATACTTATTTCTCAAAATACCCACATTATAATAATACCATCATATTAGCGAATAGTCAAAATTATAAAATAAATAAATATAACATCAATATTTTATATTAATTACTAAATCGTAATAAATATTATATAAAATCACAATACCATAACAAATATTTAAAAATAAAGAAACTCAAACACAACATTACTAATATCTCAAGATAATTATATATAAAGTAAATTATTAAATAAGATATACTTAGAAATAATTAAAATATAAATATGTGCACACTTAACATTAGTCAAACATATAAGAAAATCTCACATTAACTACCAACTCACATATACACTTAAAATCGTATAAAATCTTATTCAATAAAATATTACACTAAAATACTATTACTTTTTTTAAAAAGTATATATAAAATAATAAAATAAAATATTTATTATTTATATCGCTCATTTAATATAATATGTATCAAACTAGCACATCATAGAAAGCATCCATATAACGAAAATTAGTCACAAAATTTATCTGTTGGTATCAGTGACCTCGAAATAACAGAAAATATATCAGTTTTCTTTACCAAATTAATCAGTATCAAGTGCACAGCGGAATTTAAATTTTGAGGCATGCAAAGTTAGCAATATAGAAAATTAAAGAGAGAGAGTTAGAGAAGAAAACACAGAGATTTATCCTGGTTCGGTTGTCAACAACAACCTACGTCCAGTCCTGAAAATCCAATCGGATTTCAGATTTTCTTCTCCTTCAATAGAAAGAATCAATTACAGATTGTCCAGTTTCCTCCCTGAAACCTATCTATCTTAATGATCTCTTTCCTATTGAATACCCTCTGATCCTTGTAGATACTCGTCAACCTATCACAGAATCACAGTACGACTCTTCCTTGTTGAACACTCTTCACCCAAGAAAGTAGCCACCAGTTTCTAGCTGGCTTTCTATCAACCCTTTGATCCTTGTAGACAATCGGCAGCCTAACACAAAATCAAAGTACGACTCTTTCTTGTTGAGACCTCTCACCCAAGAAAGTAGCCACCAGTTTCTAGCTGGATTTTCAACGTTCGTTTTGGTTCAAAGATTTATTACAGAAAGAATAAAAGACGTAAAACAAAAGGGTCTTCAATCTTTATGAATGTTGCTCTTCACAAATCTGGATATTCATGGATTGTTCTTGAGCACATTATCATTTCTCTTAGATTGTCAACAAACTGTATTGAGATCTGTAATCACAATTATGAAGTTGTTAGTTTGCAAGAATTTTGTGTGTGGGAATTGGAACTCTTTTGGTTAGTGTTTGAGGTGGTGAGGGAGTTTCACTAGTGGAGGATGAAGAAGGTGAGGGTGTGTGTGCCTGAGTTTGCTTTACACGAGCCATAATCACAAAATAATTGATTGAATGTAGGTAGATAGAATGAATACGCTGAAGAATATGCAGAGCAATGAAGCAGACAGAGTGAAAAAATTGAAACTTTCTGGAAAATCTGGAAAACTGAGATGCAGAAATCGATTTTGTCCTTTACCTTTTTATACTTTAACCCTTGTCAATCGATTGCCAAATCGATTGGGTTACCGTTACACCGAATCCTTAATCGATTTCGTAATTATGAAGTCCAACGGCTAGTTAAAAATTCGCAACGGTCATATTCCTAATCGATTCCCAAATCGATTTTCCGTTTTACTAAATCGATGTCCAAATCGATTGTTCCACATGTTAAAAAACTGAACACTGAATCAATCGATTTCCAAATCGATGCTCGGGATTTTTACACAATATTTTCCAAAAATCTGAACTCTGGGCTAACCAAATCGATTTCCAAATCGATTTTATAAACAGTTTTCATCAAGTAATCGATTTCCAACTCGATTAATCTGGAAAACTTCACTGATAAATACCAAAATCACAAAAAAACTTATATCTCACTAGGATCAATGATCCCTAGTTTCATCCTTATGTTCAAAAAGCTTTCTTTTGGTAATGCTTTCGTGAAGATATCTGCTAGTTGTTCTGTAGTATTCACATATTCAAGTTTGATGACTCCATTCTGAAAATGATCTCTTATGAAGTGATGCCTTACCTCAATATGTTTTGTCCTTGAATGCATTACTGGGTTCTTTGTTATGCTGATAGCACTGGTGTTGTCACACATGATCGGCACTGTTCCCAAATCAACACCGAAGTCCATTAGGTGCTGTTTCATCCACAAGATTTGAGCACAACAGCTCCCAGCTGCTATGTATTCGGCTTCTGCAGTAGACAAAGCAATACTTGTTTGCTTCTTACTAAACCAGGACACTAGAGAATTACCAAGTAGATGACATGTACCTGAAGTGCTTTTTCTGTCAAGTTTACAACCAGCAAAATCTGAGTCTGAATACCCAACCAAAGTACATGTTGAACCTTTTGGATACCACAAACCAAGGTTCTTAGTACCTACTAAGTATCTGAAAATTCTCTTTACTGCAGTGAGGTGAGATTCCTTCGGATTCGATTGATACCGTGCACACATGCAAACGCTGAACATAATATCGGGTCGGCTTGCTGTAAGGTAGAGCAGAGATCCAATCATACCACGAAATCTGGTTACATCTACAGGCTTACCTAACTCATCTCGGTCTAAGAAATTTCCTTGACTCATGGGTGTATCAATGGACTTAAGCTTATCAAAGTTAAATTTCTTTATCAAATCAGAACAATATTTGGATTGACTAATGAAAATGCCTTGCTTGGTTTGGTTAATTTGAAATCCCAAGAAATATGATAGTTCACCCATCATTGACATTTCAAATTTACCTTTCATCAAGTTTTCAAATTCTTTGCAAAGCTTGTCATTTGTTGATCCAAATATAATGTCATCAACATAAATTTGGACCAGCAAGATGTCATTTTCAATAGTTTTTGTAAAGAGTGTCTTATCAACATTTCCTCTAGAAAAATTTTGTTGAATGAGGAAAGTGCTGAGTTTCTCATACCAAGCTCTTGGAGCTTGTTTCAACCCATAGAGGGCCTTTGAGAGTTTATACACATGGTTAGGAAAATCTGGATTTTCAAAACCTGGTGTTTGGCTCACAAAAACTTCCTCTTGTAGGTCTCCATTAAGAAATGCACTCTTCACATCCATTTGATATAGATTGAAGTCCATGATACATGCATAGGCCAACAAAATCCTTATGGCTTCTAGTCTAGCTACAGGGGCATAGGTCTCATCAAAGTCTATTCCCTCCTCTTGACTATAACCCTTTGCAACTAATCTGGCCTTATTCCTAGTTATCACACCATTCTCATCTAACTTATTTCTGAACACCCACCTAGTTCCTATAACATGCTTACCCTCTGGCCTAGGTACCAAGTTCCACACTTTGTTCCTCTCAAACTGGTTTAACTCCTCTTGCATAGCAAGTATCCACTCACTATCTAAAAGGGCTTCCTTAATGTTCTTAGGTTCAATCTGAGACACAAAGGCTGTGAGGTTACAGAACTCTCTAAGGTTTCCTCTAGTTGACACACCTCTAGAGATGTCACCTATGATGTTGTCTAAGGGGTGGTTTCTATTGAATCTCCATTCCTTAGGTAACTCACTGGTTTCTATAGGTTCTATAGGGTCTGCACTAGTTGGAGGATCAGCTATAGGTTGTTCTAGGGGTTCAGATTCTACAACATCATCCAAAATATCATTAACCTTAGAAGGAGTTTTGTTCAAGTTTTCTGTAAAAGATTCATCAAACTTTACATGAACTGACTCTTCTATGGTTTTTGTTCTTTTGTTGTAGATTCTATAGGCTTTACTAGTTTGGGAGTATCCTAGAAAGATTCCTTCATCTGCCTTAGGGTCAAACTTTCCTAGGTGTTCCTTGCCATTGTTCAAAACAAAGCACTTACAACCAAAAATCCTAAAGTAAGACAGGTTTGGTTTTCTACCCTTGTAAAGCTCATAGGGTGTTTTCTTAAGAAGGGGTCTAATCAGTACTCTATTCACAATATGAGTGGCTGTACTAATTGCATCTGCCCAAAAGTACTTAGGTAGGTTGGAGTCCTTAAGCATGGTCCTAGCTAACTCTTCTAGGGATCTATTTTTCCTCTCCACTACCCCATTCTGCTGTGGTGTCCTAGGGGCTGAATACATGTGGTTGATTCCATTTGATTCACAATAATTTTGAAAAAGATCATTTTGGAATTCACCTCCATGATCACTTTTTATTGAAACAATTTTCAAATCATTCTCATTTTGTACTAAAGCAGCAAACTTTTTGAAAACAGAGAATGTATCACTTTTATGAGCTAAAAAGTAAGTCCATGTGAATCTAGAATAATCATCAACCAGCACATATCCATATAGGTTCCCACCTAAACTCTTAACTTGGGCAGGTCCGAAAAGGTCCATGTGAACTAGTTGTAAAACTCTATTTGTTCTAACCAAATCTATAGAGGGAAACGGAGTCTTAACCAGTTTACTCTTCTCACATGAATCACACAACCTATCCTTAGAAAACTTCCTATTGGGGAGTCCTATTACTAGCTGTTTGCTAACAAGCTTATTCAAGTGATTAATATGAATATGAGCAATGCGTTTATGCCACAACCATGTTTCATCTTGATTTGATAACAAGCAACATACAGCACTTGGTACAGAATTGAAATCCAACATATAGATGTTGTTAATTCTGTCACCAATCAGCTTTATGTTTTTGTCATCTTTATGCTCAATAATGCAAGATTGTGATGAAAAACTTACTTGAAAACCTTTGTCACATAGCTGACTTATGCTTAGCAAGTTATGCTTGAGTCCTTCAACATATAATACATTCTTAATCACTGTTGTTGACTCATTGCCTATATCACCAATTCCAATAATTTTTCCTCTATTGTTGTCTCCATATTTGACAAAACCTCCTTCCTTTAATGTCAAGGACAGAAATTTGGATTTGTCCCCTGTCATGTGCTTCGAACATCCGCTATCCAAATACCATGAGTGCTTAGTGGATGTCAAGCACACCTGCAAAACAAAATCAGAATTTTGTTTTAGGTCCCCAATCTAAATTGGGTCCTGTTTGGTTAGTGTCAAACACAGATTTCTTTGCTTTCCAAATTTGCTTCCATCCCTTATTGGCTAATTTTTTAAACTTGCAATTTGACACAAAATGTCCATTTCTGCAACAGAAATGACACTTGCCATTAAAGGATGAATGGTGATTTGGCTTAGTAAAGATATCATACATATTCTTAGCAATGGCAGATTTCTGACCATGTTTGACACTTCTGGTTTGCATATAACCAATACCATATCTATTTTTATTCCTTTTAACATGCATGTTTGGTGTATATCCTAAACCAGATTTTTCATGAACATGTCTTTGATTGCTAAGTATGACATTCAGTTTATCTTTACTATTAGCAAACTTTAACAAATCAGATTTTAATGATGTAACTGTATGTTCAAGTTCAATGCACTTTGCAGATTTTTCTTGTGAATCCTTTTTCAGTTGTTCACATAAATTTTCAATTTCTTTATGCTCAACATTCACTTGTTCAAGCATTTTCTTTGTGCTTAACAACTGTTTTATGGAGTTCACATAATCATCATGCAATTCATTGAAAGCTTCTTGAAGTTCATCATATGTTGGATTAAATTGTGAACTAACCTCTTTTTCCGATTCTGAATCTGAATTTGCCATGAGACACATATTGGCTTCTTCTTCATCCGAAGAGGCAGAGGATTCATCATTATCGTTCCAAGCAATATACGCCTTCTTTGTTTTGGTGACTGGTTCTTTGCCTTTTGATTTTGCAGCTTTATTTTTGTTCTGCAATTTGTAGCATTCTGACTTTATGTGACCAGTCTTCCCACATTCATAACATGTAATTTGCTTGTTGTCGCTAGTCTTGGAGCTGGATGGTTTTCTGAATTTGTTATCTTTCTTCTTCAGAAATTTCTTAAATTTCTTGACAAGCAGTCCGATTTCTGGTTCTTCATTGTCACTGCTGGATTCATTTGAGCAGCTATCGGATTCAATTTTTGACTGATTTGCTTGAACCTTCAGAGATAAACCTTTCTTTTTCCTACTTTCCATTTCGGATTCATCCAGTCGTTGTAATTCCATTTCATGTTCCCTTAACTTTCCAAATAGTGTTGCTGTCGTCATCTTTGCAAGATCTCTAGACTCAGCTATGGCTGTTATCTTTGGCTGCCATTCTCTGGTTAAACATCTCATGATCTTTCCAATCTGCTGTTCATTATCCACATCTTTTCCTAGTGCATGCAGGTTGTTGACTATGTGTGTGAATCTGGTTTGCAAATCGCTGATTGACTCTTCTTTCTTCATGCTAAATAATTCATATTCGTGCATGAGCGTATTCACACGAGCTCTCTTAACATCAGTAGTACCTTCGTGAGTTTCTTGGAGGATGTCCCACATCTCTTTTGCTGACTTGCAATTGGACACTCTAAAGAACTCTTCTGCACATAGGGCGGACGTGATGATGTTCTTAGCCTTCGCATTGAAACCAACCTTCTTCTTGTCATCATCTGACCAGTCGGCTCTAGGCTTGATAATCATTGAGTTGTCAGTTCCTGCAATCTTGGGAATGTACGGACCGTTTTCAACAGCATCAAGGATATCTATGCCACTTGCTTCCAGAAATATGAGCATTCTTTGCTTCCAGTACATGTAGGCTGTACCGTTGAAAGCTGGTGGTTGTGCTAACGAAGCGCCTTCTCCCAGAACGTCAGTTGAGGCCATCTTCTTATAAGTTTTACCTCTCAAGAAGTTGGCTCTGATACCAATTGTTGGTATCAGTGACCTCGCAATAAAGAAAATATATCAGTTTTCGTTACCAAATTAATCTGTATCAAGCGCACAGCGGAAATTAAATTTTGAGGCATGCAAAGTTAGCAATATAGAAAATTAAAGAGAGAGAGTTAGAGAAGAAGACACAGAGATTTATCCTGGTTCGGTTGTTCCACAACAACCTACGTCCAGTCCTGAAAATCCAATCGGATTTCAGATTTTCTTCTCCTTCAATAGAAAGAATCAATTACAAAGATTTTCCAGTTTCCTCCCTGAAACCTATCAATCTCTAATTATATCTTTCCTATTGAATACCCTCTGATCCTTGAAGACACTCAGCAGCCTATCACAGAATCAAAGTGCGACTCTTTCTTGTTGAGTCCTCTCAACCAAGAAAGTAGCCACCAGTTTCGAGCTGGCTTTTCTTGCGTTCTATTTCGTTCAAAGTTTTATTACAGAAAGAATAAAGATTGTAAAACAAAAGGGTCTTCAATCTTTATGAATGTTGCTCTTCACAAATCTGGATATTCATGGATTGTTCTTGAGCACATTATCATTTCTCTTAGATTGTCAACAAACTGTATTGAGATCTGTAATCACAATTATGAAGTTGTTAGTTTGTTGCCATGAACCGTTTTTGAGAGCATAAGAGAAATTATGAAAGTTATGAAAAAGTTATGTAAAAGTTCTTAGAAGTTATGAGAATAAAGATTGAAAGACATCTTATATAGTTTCTGAAAAACCAACTACGAAATCGATTTCCCAATCGATTTTGTAAAGTTATAAAATGAGCTAAATCGATTTGCCAATCGATTATCGCGATCTTGGTTTTCTTTAATCTTGAAACTATACAAGCTAATCGATTTACCAATCGATTCTTTAAAACAACACTTTTCAGCAGAACATGTCCAGACCTGTATAAATCGATTGCCTAATCGATTTCTGGGAAACTGTTTTAATAAAACTATTTTCAATCGATTACTCAATCGATTTGCCAAACTTCAGAGTTCACTGTGTTTTCAACAAGTTTATTTCAATCGATTTGCCAATCGATTGTTTTCAAAACAGTGGCTCAGGTTTTTGATGTCAATCGATTTGTCAATCGATGTGATTCAAAATAGTGATTCAGTTTTAATATCAATCGATTTGCCAATCGATTGTTTTCAAAACAGTGGCTCAGCTATTTGATATCAATCGACTTGTCAATCGCTTTGGTGTCATGTTCCTGAAAAGTTTTTACCTGGTGTTTAGTTCAATCGATTTGCCAATCGATTGCAACCAAACTTTATCAAAATTAAAGTGTTAACAATAGATTGTCCAATCGATTGTATTTGTCACAGGTGAGGTCATTTTTCAAATGATACTTTGTCAATCGATTTGCCAATCGATTTCCTCAGCACTGGAGTGCCACTGTGACTCATTCAATCGATTTACCAATCGATGTGTTACCATCAGGTTTGATTTGTGAAATGTTCAATCGATTTACCAATCGATTACTCTCCAAATCAGAGGCTACTGACTTGTGCAGTTTTTCATTTTAATTAAGCTAATCGATTGCCTAATCGATTGCACATTCACAAACACTTAAGATTTCCTTACACCCTTGTTATGAAATCGATTTCCCAATCGATTTACATATTCAGAATTCAACTTTTGTTGATTTCTTGTGTTCCAAGCAATTGATCCAAGTGTGTAGGATTGAATTGGTGTTCCTGAAATTTTGCTCAATTGAAATATTAGATTTATCATATTAAGTATGAATATTGTTGAATTGTGAATTATGTCAAAATTAGGAATCAAAGGATCAAAATCCAACATTATCAACATATATTCTAAAATTATTTTAACATCAAATTAGTTATTTAAAATCCTATTCAATTAATAAAATAGTTTATTATAAAATTTAGGGTGCTACAGTTCTCCCATCGTTTAAGAAATTTCGTCCTCGTAATTTGAAGTGAATAATAAGCGAACTGATATCTAACTAATCACCCTCAAAATTCAAACTTAGTCTATAAAGATATTTAAGGAATTCACTACTCATTTAAGCACATACTAACAAGACACAATAAATCATTTAAACAATCGCAACTAATATTTCAATCATGAATGAAATACCACAATTACCCACTATAATTTACGAAAGAAACAAAACTTATAGATTTAGTAACCTCAAACTTACTACCTCAAGTTCAATGAAGCGAAAATATGTCAAATGAATTGTTAACTTCAACTAACTACTCAAACAATGATTTTCTAGTTTTACTCCAAAAAATTAAAAAATTAAAAAATTATCAATTTCTCAACAAGTTTCACTTAAGTAAGAAAGATGGAGCAATATTTCAATTATTTCATACTCTTACGAATTTTAAATAGAGGCACACATAAGAATTTGTATCATGAGCAATTTCTTAAAAATTAAGAACTAGAGTACATAAACATAGTGGAAGCGAACAAATATTTTTACATAGTTTCAAAATTTACTCCAACCATTATTCATGCTACATAAACCATTATCGGCATTCAACATTAATGTCACATAAGACTCATAATCACTCAAATTTGTATAACAGATGAACATGATTTTTAACTATTTCAAAAATATATTTAACAAGTATTTCTAACGATAATAACAATGGGTTATTGTTGCCTATTTTATCGACGATGAGTCATCCGGGTAGCTAGTCCCTCCTACTTATTTAGTCAACTAGTTAAGTTAACTATAATAGCAGTCATTCAAATTCAAACATGGATAATTAAACATTCACAATAATTCACTCACAATAATCAAACACGGAAGTGCGAAGGAGACGCCGCAATCCTACTCCTTACTTCAAGTTAAAAATTCACTTAATTATACATTCACAATAATTTATTTGTAACTTTCAAGTAGTAAAAACGACACTTACATCAATGTATAATCAATAATCTGTTTGAAGCAATATAAAACTATTTCACTTTTAGATGTTCACGACTACTCTAACTCTATACACTAGTTCCCAACAATTAGAACACTTGAAACGCAAACTTTTTAATATTTACATAATCATATACACATTCAATAATTAATTCAAAAATTAACACCAATATTTTACGTTCATCTCATAACTCAAACGATGATTCTAACACATGTAACATACTCTCATAGAAGGCTAACTACTCCAAATTAATCACACTTAAATTTTCTTTTGAATTAACCGTCCCTTAAAAGTTACAACAAACTAAAGTAGAGATTTTCAAGTAGCAGATAAGATAATTAATTATTTACTAGAAGGTATAACACGCGTCCATACCAAAGTGAATCAGGTAGTACATAAACCACTCTAAAGGTTACACATCATTCTAAAAATTGATTTCTATACTTAAATTATTATAAAAATTTTCACTAATCATTTAGCACCAGAAAAGATTATTGAGAATTCATAGTTTTTCTTTAAATTACTTTTTAATAAGTCACGTCTAAATGAAGACAACTAAAATAAATCACATTTCTAAATAGAATATAAATAAAATAAATCACGGAATTTTTAAAATCCATCACATTTCTAAAATTTCACTTGTACCTTAATCATCAAAAACACATTTCGTATAATTAATAACTATAAAAATTATTTTTTTCAACTTATATTTTGAAAGAAAATTTAAACTACATATATAGATAGATATGACATTTTCCAATTAATTAACACTTTCAAAATAGTTTCAATTTATTTTCTTAATTTCTCAAAATTTACAAAAAAAAAACAAAATTGTATATTTATATATATTAAAGTAGTACACATGGCACGAAGCATAAGGCATACTTGGGTATGATAATGAATTACATTAATTCTCAAATCTACAAAATAAGAGTCTCCTCTCACACCAACTACTCAACATGTCTATTGATACATCATCAGTTTATATCAAGGCACAAAGTTGGTTTAAAGCATAACACGCCATCAATTTGCAAACAACATGTCACCTTCTTATATTAAACTCAAATATACATTTCTACAATGATAACATAACAACCATAATTCTACTAAAAAAATATTCTACTCATAGAATACCAATGAGTATAGAATCTAAAATTTAGATAATTTTTCAAAACGAGTTTCACCATTGGGATAATTATTTTATAAACTTTTATTTACCTTATGTTTTCCTTCTCTTTCTCAATTAGTAGACATTTTATTATTTGACATTTTTTTTTATTAGTACCATTATAAATCACTAATGAGTTCTTAAAATCTAAAACTCTAACATCAAGTTAAACTCTAATGAGTTCATAATACTAGAATCAGAAAATCAATCATTTCAAACAAATATTCCAACATACTCAAGATTCAATATTCACTCCAGCACCTTTAAACCAACATTACAACAACCCCTTTTATTTTTTCTTAAAAATAAGATCTAGTAAAATATGGTGTAAAATTTCAGTTATTTTAAATATTAAATAAGATCAGTAACATAAAATTATTCTTATTTTATAAATCAACAAAAATCCAACTCAATTTAATTCTTTAAAATAAATCAACAATGATTCAAACATAAAATATTTTCTTTTATAAAATAAATCAACTTTAACTCATTAACGATTTTTTTTCTTCTAAAAAGTATAACTTTAAAATTCAACCAACCTTGAATATTCAAGAATTACTATTGCTAATAATATAAATTTCATACTATTTTAAAATCATGATGAACATTCTAAATTATTTTCAAAAC
The DNA here is from genome assembly GCF_000331145.2 of Cicer arietinum. Classification (NCBI taxonomy): domain Eukaryota; kingdom Viridiplantae; phylum Streptophyta; class Magnoliopsida; order Fabales; family Fabaceae; genus Cicer; species Cicer arietinum. Next base: position 40,328,464 of record NC_021165.2, read on the forward strand.
CAATGTCAAAACTCTAATTATCTAGATACAACCATCAACACTTTCAAGTAATTTAAAGTCAACATTCACAATTTAAAATCGATTTTTTTCTTCTTCACACAAGCCAACATAAAATCAAAATAAGAATTTTCTAGTCAAAATTAAAACTTTAAACATAAGAGACATATTTCCTAAATAACTAAAAATTTAGAACGAAACATCATTTTTTCTCTAAATTGAGTTTCAACAATAATAACAATAATTTGTACCTAGTAAAAGTTAATACTTGAAGTTTTAAACATATAATTCAGACGGAAATCAATGTTTCAATCACTTTAAACAGATTCATATCAAGACTAAATATTTTAAATTTATTAATGGTGAAAATGGAACTTCAAAACAACTAACAGGTAAGGTCTAACATTTGATAACTAAGATTACATGACTAAGATTAATAACTTCAAACATACAGTTGGTCAATCAAAATTACAATTTCCAACCATTCACATAAAACAAGAGTACAAAAATCATAGTTCGGTAGACAAAGCAACAAACAACAAGATCATTCAACAAGTAACTAACGTAATATTGTCAACAATTAAAATTAACTCAAATCTTAGCAAGTAATTTCATGGTTTATTTACTAATTTAGGTGAACTTAGAATCCAAAACACAATCTGGGTAAGCAAATAAAAAACAATTAATTAGAAACTTCAAAAATATATATAATTATAAAAAAAGCATAAAGCACTTAACACAATAATATAACGGGAAAAACATGATAGTAAAAATAATTATTTCACAAGAAAACACAATTGACACGACTGACATTTGACTAACACTAAATCAACATTCGACCCACTCGCCCTAATTGGACAGACCTGCTCTGATAGCATTAATGTGGCACCCTAAACACCAAAATAATATATATAACAATTTATATCATACTTCTAGAAAAATTTCTCGCGGATAAACAAAAATCAGTTTTCAGGAAAATAAAAAAAAAATTAATTTAGGATATCACGTTTCTCAAAAATTAAAAGGAACACTTTAAACTTATTTTCTCCATTAAAATAGTGCAATCTAAATAAGCTTGATTTAAGTAGAATTACTTGATTTAATTCTAAAAACTTACTAGTACCTCTAAGGTTTTCATACAAAAATTCGTTTCAAATTAAATAAAGAAATACAAATCAAAACCCTTATTCCCGATATCACCTATCAGAGCGGGTTCCTCCCGAACTTGAACTTCAAGACTCATTGACTTGTATTAACTACGATTTCACAAAGGCAGGGCCAAGCCAGTCAAACACAAACAACAAAGGAGGTGAGTTTCGAAATCAGGTTGATAGTATAATACAAGTAAGAAAAACATGCAAAATAATCATAATAGAATCTTATCATTACACAAACACTGCTCAAGAAAAATATCATGTTAAAAGTCAGAATCACTCAAGGAAAATCAATACATTTCACTATAACATTATCGTCTAAGAGAAATTATAATCACACGCGATACACATTAATCACAACAAAAGAAACACAAGAAAATGCAATGTCATGCATGAGCTTAAACTCTACTTCACAATGTGGTACCATTCTAACTCTGAAGTACTTGGTTAAGAGGCTTGATACTATGCCACCATCCCGGTGGACGGACAATTGCAATTGGCCATGTCCTCATAGATCCCCTCAACTCAATCCGAGACACATATATGCGACATTCGAGGTAAACGTGTGTTGCATGGTAGCTCCCGACATTTGGAGTGCTACCTTCAACTCTCATAGGAATTCCCCAACCGAAGACCTCCAAGGTCTAACAATCTTGCCTTAAGACTCAACAGCAGACCGCCACGATCAGGCTCATTCAGTTGTACTTCCCCAGAATCACTAGGCTTGTCAAGCCCTACCAATATCATGAAAAAATAATCTCCACTTCACAAATTCTCAATATTTATTTTCTCCCTTGTTGGCCTATGATACTCCATTAAGACCATCATCTCAAACACAAATTAGAATCACCATTATTTCATCAACTACGTTGTTACTTCAATATTGTCAACACAAATTTATATAATCAAAACCATTGATCACACATCATCATAATCAGATAAACTCATCACAAATTTATAGCATCACCATCATCAATCATAACTCATCAAATAAACTTATCACAATTATTAATCATACATCATCATCATCTTTAAATAATTATTTTGGTGTTAAAGTTGGGACTAATTTTCTTATATGGGTGCTTTCTATGATATGCTAATCTTGTATATATCTAACTAAATAAGTGATATAAATAACAAATATTATATTTTATTATTTTTCTATAAATAGTAGTATTTTAGTGTACATATTTTAGGATTGAATATTTTATTAAAGTTTTTTTAAAAAAAAGGTTGAGGTTGATCTTAGCGGTCTATTGTTGAGCCTTAAGGCAAGAAGGTTAGACCTTGGAGGTATTCGGGTGAGGAATTCTTAGGTGACATGGAGGTAGCACTCCAAATGTCGGGAGCTACCATGCAACACATGTTTACCTCGACTGTCGCATATATGTGTCTCGGGTTGAGTTGAGAGAATCTTTGAGGACATGCCCAATTTGAATTGTTCGTCTACCGGGATGGTGGCATAGTATTAAGCCTCCAAACCAAGTACTTTAAAGTTAGAATGGTACCACATTGTGAAGTAGAGTCTAAGCTTATGCATATCATTCCATTTCTGTGTGAGTGTTTTGTTGTTATAGATGTGTTTCAAAAGTAATAATAATTTATCTTAGATGATTTGATGCATATTATAATGAGATTATTATTTTACTTGAGTGAATTTGATGTTATAATATGGTACTATTTGCTTAAATATTTTGATATATCGTAATGTGATTATGATACGGTCTATTATGATTGTTTGTGTGTTCTTCAAACTTATATTATACTATCAACATGATTTCTAAACTCACCTCCTTCGTTGTTTGTGTTTGATTGGCTTGGCCCTGCATTCATGAAATAGGAGTTATTACAGGTTAATGAGTCTTGAAGGTCAATTTTGGGAGAAACTCTGCTCTGATAGGTGATATCGGGAATTAAGTGTTGTAAATTGTATTTTATTTATTTAATTAGAAATGACTTTTTGTATGTAAACCTTATAAGTACTACTAAGTTTTTGGAGTTTTTATTTCCTAAGAAATAAATTTTCTTATCCGCTGCGAATTTTCCTAAAAAAATCTAGTATAAAATCATTACATATGTTATTTTGGGGCTTAGGGTGCCAGACGAGCATTGATAAGATAAAAATGACCAAAAATTGTATATTACTTTGAAAATATTCAACGTATAACTTAACATTTTTATCTCTACAAATATTTTCTTTTTGAAATGTGTTTAAAACGAACTAATTCAAAATACTATTTTTTTACGATTAAAACACAAAATAATATTGGGAATGATACGGTGTGACTACTTGATTTTGATTATTTTATTTTTTTAAAATAAAACTATCCTCTAATTTATTCATCATTGGGAATGACATGTCACTACTTGAGTTTGATATCAAATAAAAATTATGCTCTGATTTATCCATCATTGCGGAAATAAAATATGTACCTTGTGGTACAATTTTATCTAGCCAATTAAAAATTCAAAAAATTAGTCCTATGTTTAATTTTAATATTTACCATAATTTTAATATCTATGTTTAGTGTTATGGTAATTGTTATAATCACCTTGTTAGAAACAACTACTCAAGCAACAAAACCTTTGTATTCAAACTCGATAGTGGTGTTAGAGTGCCATCAACAATTTGAGGTTGTCAGATTGTGTGGAGAAAACTTGGCTTATAGAGTCAAGATGTGTGTGTTCATAAAGAGTATGGGGTTGTTAGGCTATTTGAGAAGAGTGGCTTGGAAGTTCAGGTGCTTTTTAATTGAAGTTGTTGAATTAGTAGATTAAATCCTTCTGAGTGAAGGGATTGGATGTAGCCAAATTAGCGGTGAACCATGGTAAATTACTTGTGTCACTTTATTCCTATATTCCTTAGTTTTTTTATTGCTTCTACTCCAAGTAATCAAATATGAAAATGTTATCATCTTAGTCAAACACAATTCAACCCTTCTCGTGTTTGCACCTTTATTTATTAGTTAGTGAAAGCATAAACTATTTATTAAGCCAATGTGATACCTTTTCCCACTGGTTCCTTATTGCATCTGGTTCTGGTTGCCTCTAGTTTTGGTTGCCTCTAGTTCTAGTTGCCTCTGGTTCCTTGTTGCCTCTATTTCTTTGTTTACTCTATTTGCTAGCAGCCTCTGGTTTTGGTTGCCTCAGGTTCTAGCTGCCTCTAGTTCTGGTTGCCTCTGGTTCTTTGTTGCCTCTAGTTTTGGTTGCATGTGCCTCTGGTTGGCCTCTAGCTCTGATTGCCTCTAATTTTGTGTGAAGAGAGTAAACAAAACATAAAATACAACTAAGTATAACCTAATCTAGACATATCACTACATTAGTCAGATATAAAGGTAAGGTTTAGATTTGTCTTAATGAAATCATATATGTCTTCAGCCAGGGGTTTGGTGAATATGCTAGTTCATTGGTGTTCAGTGTTTATAAGTTCGATATTTAGTACTCCTTTTTGAAAAAATCCCAAATAAAGTGATGTTTTATTTTTGTATTTATCCCTAGAATGTCGGATTGGGTTCTTTGTTAGAAAAATAAAAAAGTATTATCATAGAATATGAGAATTTTACTCTCAAGGATTTTGTAACCTTTTAGTTAGTGTTTCATCCAACAATCTCTTACCAATATCATCATCATTTCCAACAATCCCCACTTGAATTTTCAATAAGAGTTTATTAAACAGCGTTAAACTCTTCTATAAGATCGTGCATAAAAAATGATATCTCATGACTTGAACCTTCGCATAGCAAGTAAGATTCAGATTCAACAAGAGAGACTCTTAGTCTTCAACTCTATCTCTTACATCAAACCCACACACAACCTTTTTATAGGGTGTATTCTCAAAAGCTCGTGCATTAATGACCATGCATGTCTATCCTAGAATAGTGAATGCTCTAGGAATTATGTCTCAAAATTCAATAGGAAGCGGCCCTACTTCCACATTCATATAGGTGAGTCTATCAAAACTACTCTTGTAGCTAGGTACTCCACTCCACATGGAGTATATATCTCATGAAGAGTTTATATTACTTGATCCTTTCGTCGCTTCAAGAATCATTCTTCTATAAATATAATAGCATATTCATCTGGTATCACTATGACTTGTTATTACCCATTGAAGCTAATTCTTGTTATCTCTAGTCTTTTAGGTCGGGTTTACATCATGAGTGACTCATTGATCTATAGACAATCATCACATCCTTTTGGATGTATTAAAGACTTTCTCTCTAGCTAATCCTTTCGTCAAAGGATCCCTGATAGCGTTTCAGCAACTGTACTGAATCGTTGCAAGTAATAATTAAAATGGTAATACCGAGTGTCGAACTCAAGGATTGCGTTTTACTATCGAATTATATTTCACTACAAAATTGAACAAAAGTTCCCAAATTGTTTGAAATAATATTTAAAATTAAAAACAGTAATAAAATTGATCCTTTATAATAAGAAAAATGTCAATCACTACGCGAAAAATGACATTTTACAGCGATTTTTTTAAGCCATTTACAACGCTTTTTCAAAAAATTAAGCGCTGTAGTATCCAGCGCTGTAAAAAGATACAACAGCGCTCTTTAAAATAAAAAAAAAAGCGCTGTAAATCTCTTCTAAAAACGCGCTGCTTGTTGTATTAGTTTTACGGCGCTTTTTAAAAAAAGCGATGTAATATGCATTCCTTTATTTCAATTAGATCTCTTTCTGGGATTATAACAACAATCTCCTTCATAGCGGTAATCCGCAGTCTATGTTGTTAGTTTGACGAGAGCACTATAAAATAAAACATATAAGTCAATAAATATTTGTGGATTGATTGTTAATGAAATTTTAAAGCCATACATTTCAAACCTTTATTAGAATCCATGTGATTTATTTGATTTTTGCTTCGACGCTGTAGCACCCATTTGAGCTCGAAAAACTTGTAAAACACTATCAAATAAATGTGATTATTAGCATTAACAGACACATTATATATATATATATATAAGAAATAAATGAATAAATGAATACAATACCTGAAGAGTGTGAAGAAATACGTAGAGTTCATAAGGTTACGGTTTCGTTTAAGAAGAAACAGCGAAAATGCGCAGAAATACGAACGGTTCGTAGGACAGAGTAGGGTTCTCATTGAGAAGAGTATGTAATAATGTTCGTAGGGATAGTAACAAATATGGAGATGATTTGCAATGGAGATGGTTAACAATATGGTTCGTAGGACATTAGGGTTCGCAATGAGAAGGATAATGAAGAGGAGAAGGACACTGAAGTGTAGTGAAGTTTATGTAATAAAGAGGAAACTGAAGCGATTTACTGTTATATTTTATTTTTTAAAAGCCTATTACAGCGCTTTTTTTAAAAAGCGCTGTAAAAGACCTTCTTATTTTATTTTTTAAAAGCCTATTACAGCGCTTTTTTTAAAGAGCGTTGTAAAAGACCTCCTTATTTTACTTTTTAAAAGTCTATTACAACGCTCTTTTTAAAAAGCGCTGTAAAATACCTTCTTATTTTTTTTTTAAAAGCCTATTACAGCGCTTTTTTTAAAGAGCGCTGTAAAAGACCTCCTTATTTTACTTTTAAAAGCCTATTACAGCGCTTTTTTAAAGAGCGCTGTAAAAAACCTCCTTATTTTATTTTTTGAAAGTCTATTACAGCGCTTTTTTACAGACTTTTTAAAGCGCTTGTCCAAAAGCGCTGTAAAAGACCTCCTTATTTTTTTTTAAAAACCTTTTTACAGCGCTTTTCCAAAAAGCGCTCTAATAGGTCCTTTAATTATGTGAAATCAAAGTCTTTTACAACGCTTTTTTTATAGCGCTTGTCAAAAAAGCGCTGTTGTATCCTCCGTTATTTTTAAAATATCATACAACAGCGCTTGTATTTAATAAGCGCTATAAAAGACGTGCTATAAAATGTCATTTTTGGCGTAGTGAATGATGAGTTTCACTCCGAATCCAACCTTGATGTCTAATTTGATCCTAGTTACTGAATTCCTTTATTGAATTATTACCGAATTCTCTTTTTTATCCTTGCCCTAATGTCTTAGTGACAGAACCTTTAATTTCAATGTAACCCCTAATTCCTTAGTAGATTTAAGATTAGAATTAAGCATTACCGTATAGATTGGTGTCTAATTTGATCCTAGTTACTGAATTTCTTTATTGAATTTATTACCGAATTCTCTTTATTATTCTTTTCCTAATGTCATAGTGACAGAACCTTTAATTCCAAAGTAACCCCTAATTCCTTAGTGGATTTAAGATTAGAACTAAGCCTTACCGTATAGGAATTCTCTTGTTAAACTATTGTCTTTGCAACTAATTTAATTAGTTTCATGATCTGCATCTATCCCTTGACTACAAATTCATGAATTTCTCTTCTCAAGCATTCGTAAAATCCACTTCCGTTTCAAAATATGAATCGTAGAACATTTTAATGTTGATCAAGCAATAAAAAGCATTAAGCACAGAGATGGAAAAATAATTCAATAAACTCATTCATATAACTAGAAATCAAATCAGAAAAATAAGGGTTTCATCTTGTTACACTCATCCCTAACAAATAAGGTTTAGTTACTCATGACAGAGATACAATGGATAGGGATTAAAGAAGAATTACAAGAATGATTCATGAATGATTCTTGATAAAACTTCTCCAATTGTGACACCCTAAACCCCAAATAATTTTTTTTTAATTAAGATAAAGAGTATCACATAATCATAAGCATGTCACATAAATCCAAAATTTCCATCAAACATAATGACAACGAAATCATAATATCAAACAACAGAATCCTTTTTGAAGTACACATACTTATGTTTTAAATTCAGTGCAAATATAGTCCCAACCCGGTGTCACTATCAGAGCGGGAATTCCCAAAATAAAAATGCTCAAAATAACATCAATACAATGCATATAAATAGAGTCTCCAAGATGTGACGGCTTCCGCCTCTCCGATGGTATTAGTCATCACGTGCAACTTACAACTCGTCTGCGTCCGTCGCAAACGCCAAACACACACAACGAGGGGTGAGTTTCGAAATTATGTAACAGTATAAAATACACGAGGATAACATGCAAACAATCAGATTATCACAATGTCAAAAATAGTCAAGTGTATAATATCAACGATTTATCAAATTCATTCACAATAAGATAATCACCGTGATTAAATGCTATGCACGTCCTATACTCTATACTTCATCATTTGGTACCATTCTACTCTGAAGTACTTGGTTAGGAGGCCTGATACTATGCAACTACAAGAGTGGACGGACAATTCATGAATGGCCAAGTCCTCATAGATCCCTTCAACTCAACCCGAAACACATTTACGCGACAGTCAGGATACTCTTGTGTTGCACGGTAGTTCCCCGCCTTAGGGAATAACCCACTAATCCACTTAGGAATTCCCCACTAGGTGTACCCCCAAGGTCTATTAGTCTTACCTTACAGTTCGACTGTAGCCCTCCACGATCAGGCTCATTCAGTTGTACTTCCCCGAATCACTAGGTTTGTCAGACCCTCCCTATATGATGACAAAATAATCCTAACTCCAAAATCTACAACACATATCTCAGACATACTCGATCATCACAACTCAATAAGTTTTAATTTGACTTCACAATATTCATCATTATGTATCTTTTGTCAGTCAATCACAATAAAATCACAATATTTGGTTTACACTACTCACAGTGCATCATTCAGTCTTATCAATCACAAATAACTTATCAAACAGGTGGCATATTCAAGTGATATCACAATTTCATTCAAGTAGCAAGAACACTCCAGTAAATATCATTCACACAGTAACAATCAAAATAATATTCATAAAATCAGACGACATACAATCTTGATATAAATAAATTCACGGCAATTCTATAGGTTACTAAATTATATTTTAATCCTCACTATTAACATTCACATTTTATTAATTAATTATTATTACTCAATAGGGCTACACTATACGTAGTAATGCCCAAATAAACATCTGGAAATTTCGGCATTCTCGTTCACCTCACGTTATTTTATACTCATAATATCGAATCTCATCCCACCCCTTACCTTAATTGAAGATTTCGCCAAATGACTGGTCTGCTAATTTGTCGTGTCTTCGTCGACCGTCGTCTCTAATAATCCATGAGAGAATTATAGCCGCACAACCACCAAATACAACTAAATTCTTGACTAAATATAATTAAATAAATAAATAAATTAATAAATTATCTACTACTTATAATATAACCCAAAATATATTTAATATTACTAAACACCCATTTTACTATAATCAGATTTTTTTGGAACTAAATATGATAGAAAGAACTTAATATTATGTCCACATATATATACATATAGTTTTGATTTGTAATTAGATTTTTATATGTATCACATGAGTGCAGGTAATAATAATTAGTTACTGTGTTTATTATTGACTACATTCTTAAATATGCATCAACAAAATCATCATTTCTTAGCTAAGCTACTCATTTATTCAGCCCATATGTCCCTAGTCGGCACTATATCGTAGTCAAGGCTGTTCTATTACTGTTTGAAACAGTTTGGGTGGTATTTTCTTATCGTGCCTTGTCTAAACTATCATAAAAAAATCAGAAGAAAACCTTTGTTATCAGATCATAACAAGCATCTCTCTCCTCTACATTCTACCATTGATATTATTTTAAATGGTTAGCCTAGATATTCATGAATCACTAAAATATTTCCTACACATCTGACATAATTATATTAATAAAACTTTTTCAACTTCTGACTTTGTTGATAGTACATATCACTCTAAATTTACTGCATCATGAGAATATTGTTAAGAAATTTTCCAGTTCAATATCTATGATGGAGTTCCCTGTTTGTGTTTTAGCAACAAACCAAAATTAAAGAATATATAAAACTAAGAAAGTTAAATCTAAGGAAGTTGATCAATTAAACTTAAAGAATTGTCAGACCAATAATATGACTATACATATCACTATCCTATAATCCACCAAATAGTAAGTTTGCTACAGATCACTCGTATATTAATGGTAAAATATCGAACACCTAAAGTAATTATCATTCTTCCACTAGACATGCTAAAAAAATAAATACTCGGATCCTTGTCATAATAATCAAGTTCAGAGGTAGTTCACAGATTGTCATTCTTTGTGTATCAATTTCAGCTGTATGACATATTCTATTCTACCATCAAATTCCATGTTATTATCAAAATCTAATTGGTGGAATTAAAAAAATTATACCTGATTGTGATTGAGCTGTAGGCAGGAAGCGCTAATCCTTTCTATTTTTTTTCTTTTTCTTCTGGTCTTTCTTTTTGGTAGGTTATCATCTATATAACTATATATATATATATATAGCTTGGTAATTTTAGGTTTATTCTTAGGCCTAATTGTGAAACACGAGCCTATCATATGGCTGATCTGCCAATACTCCAGTCTCACTTTTTCAACTTCCGACTCTGTTGATAGTACATATTACTCTAAATTTATTGTATCATGAGAATATTTTTAAGAAATTTTCCAGTTCAATGTCTATGATGGAGTTCCCTGTTTATGTTTTAGCAACAAACCAAAATCAAAGAATATATAAAACTAAGGAAGTTAAATCTAAGGAAGTTGATCAATTAAACTTAAAGAATTGTCAGGCCACTAATATGACTGTACATATCACTATCCTATAATCCACCAAATAGTAAGTTTGCTACAGATCACTCGTATATTAATGGTAAAAT
>NC_021165.2:40348118-40351160 GCF_000331145.2 Cicer arietinum
TTATTATTATTATTATTATTATTATTATTATTATTATTATTATTAACAATAATAACTCACTCGATTAGTGCTAAAGTAATAAATTAATGTAGCAACACAATTTTACTCCTTGTTTTTATTTTATTATATATATATATATATATATATATTTTGATTTTTTTTTGTAAGCTAAATATGGTTATTATTAATAATTTAAATCAATTACTAAGACAAATACACTGACACAGCTAAAGAAATTAGAACACATATTAACACTAAAAAAAAAATAGTATTGTTTCATTATACTATTTAAAATAAGGTACTGAGAAATTGGAGTGTTACATTTCTCCCTCTGTTGAAGAAAATTTCGTCCTCGAAATTTACCTTACGGGAACAGTTCTGGATAAGAATTGCGCATATGGCTTTTGACTTCCCACGTAGCACTTTCGCCAGTAGCACCTCCCCAGACAACCTTAACCAATGAAATTGTCTTACCCCTTAATTCTTTGGTCTTTTGGTCCTCAATCCGTAGCGGTAAGGTCTCAAAAGATAGATTCTCTTTTATTTGGACCTTTCCTAACTCAATCACGTGCGAGGGATCGAAAATGTACTTGCGAAGTTGAGACACATGAAAGACACTATGAAGATTAGAAAGAGACTGAGGCAACGCGATTTGCTACGCTACGTTACCGACACATTTAAGAATTTGGTAAGGTCCTATAAACCAAGGGGTAAGCTTTCGCATTTTTAATGCCCGACCAACTCCAGTTGTTGGAGTAACTCTAAAAAATACATGATCACCTTCTTGAAATTCAAGGTTTTTCTTTCTTTTATCATGGTAACTCTTTTGCCTACTTTGAGATGCTCTCATCTTTTCCTAAATCATTTTTACTTTATTAGTAGTTTGTTGAACAATCTCAGGTCCTAACACAAGGTTATCACCCGTCTCAAACCAACACAGAGGGGTCCTACACCTTCTCCCATACAACGCCTCAAAAGGGGCCATTCCAATGCTAGAGTGGAAACTATTGTTATAGGTAAACTCTATAAGTGGCAAAAAGCTATCCCAACTTCCATTTTGTTCCAACACACAAGCTCTCAACAAGTCTTCTAGGGATTGATTGGTTCGCTCAGTCTGACCATCTGTTTGTGGGTGGTAGGCTGAACTCATCCTCAGATTCGTACCTAAAGCGCTTTGTAAACCTTGCCAAAACTTAGAGGTAAACCTAGGGTCTCTGTCTGAGACTATACTTGATGGGATTCCATGCAACTTCACAATTTCCTTTATGTATATTTCAGCTAACCTTTTCATAGAATAACTTATGTTTATCGGAATAAAGTGAGCAGATTTAGTTAATCTATCCACAATAACCCAAATGCTATCGTACCTTTTTGGAGTTCGAGGTAAGCCTACAACAAAGTCCATAGAGATGCTATCCCACTTCCATTCGGGAATATTCAAAGGTTGCATCAAACCTGAAGGTTTTTGGTGTTCTACCTTAGATTTTTGGCAGGTCAAACAAGCATACACAAACTCAGCAACATCTTTTTTCATTTTAGGCCACCAAAATATCTTATTGAGGTCCTTATACATCTTTGTGGCTCTAGGGTGGATACTTAGACAACTCATATGTCCTTTCTCTAAGATCATCTTTCTTAACTCCTCTACATCGGGAACACAAATTATCTCCTTAAATCTCAAAATTCCATCCACACCTATTTTGAAATCAGGTTCTCTCCCTTGGTCTATCGACCGTAACTTATCTAAAAGGTGTAAATCCGATTTCTGGTTCTTTTCAATCTCTTCCAATAGTCCACTAGTTACCTTCAACATTCCCAATTTAATACTTTCTGGTGTCACTTCACAAACTAAACTAAGGTCTCTAAATTGTTCCAACAACTCACTATGCTTAACCATTAAGGCGGACACACTCAAAGTCTTCCTACTCAACGCATCAACAACTACATTGGCCTTTCCAGGGTGATAGTTAAGCTCAAAATCAAAATCTTTAAGAAATTCCATCCACCTACGTTGTCTCATGTTCAACTCCTTCTGATCAAAAAGATACTTAAGGCTCTTATGGTCACTAAAAACCTCAAATCTAGATCCATATAAATAATGTCTCCATATCTTAAGTACAAAGACAACTGCTGCTAGTTCTAGGTCATGGGTAGGGTAGTTTCTCTTATTAATCTTCAGTTGCCTAGAAGCATATGCTACCACCTTCCCATTCTGCATAAGTACTCCACCTAATCCTGAACCACACGCATCACAATATACTACAAAGGGTTCACTCAGGTCAGGTAATACTAGGATCCGTGCAGAGGTCAATCGTTTCTTAAGCTCTTGGAAACTATTCTCATAATGCGTATCCCACGCGAACAATTCCCCTTTTCGGGTCAACTTAGTTAAAGGTAAGGCCAACTTGGAGAATCCTTCTATGAACCTACGATAATAACCTGCCAATCCTAGGAAACTCCTAATCTCAGTCACTGATTTAGGTGCTTTCCATTCTAAGACACTCTCCACTTTGGCAGGATCAACAGCTATTCCACCTTTTGAAATTATGTGTCCTAGGAAACTTACTTCCTCTGACCAAAATTCACACTTAGACAACTTGGCAAATAATTGTTTCTCCTTAAGGGTTTTCAAGACTATCCTTAAATGTTCTTCCTTAGTTTTAGAGTACACTAAGATATCATCTATAAACACAACCACAAAAGAGTCTAGGTAAGGATGAAAGATCTGATTCATGTAATCCATAAACACTGCTGGTGCATTAGTCACACCAAAAGGCATAACCAAATACTCGTAATGGCCATAACGGGTCCTAAAGGCGGTCTTAGGGATATCAGAAGGCTTCACTCGAATCTGATGGTAACCTGATCTCATGTCGATCTTACTAAACACACATGATCCTCTCAATTGATCCATAAGATCATCTATCCTAGGTAGCTGATACTTATTATTGATTGTCACTTTATTAAGTCGACGGTAATCCACACATAACCTCATAGAGCCATCCTTCTTCTTAACCAACAACACAGGTGCACCCCATGGTG
>NC_021165.2:40351197-40352625 GCF_000331145.2 Cicer arietinum
ACAATTCTAAGGGAGACATCCTATACGGTGCCATGGATATGGGTCCAGTACCTGGTACAAGGTCAATGCTAAACTCAATTTCACGCTCTGGTGGTAAACTAGTGACATCTTCAGGGAATACTTCAGCGAATTCACACACAATAGGAACATCTCGTATTACCACTTTTTCTTCAAATTCCAATGAGGCAAGGATCATGTATAACTGGGCATCTTCTTTCAAGAGTGCCTTCACTTGGTTGGTGGATATATTGCTAGGCTTATCCATCTCTTTTGACTCCATGAATTCAACGGTTTTACTAAAAAAATCTACGCGGACACGGTTGGCAGATAGCTAATCCATACCAAGAATCACATCAACCAGACGCAAAGGTAAACACACTAAGTCAAATCGGAAGTCCCTTCCACGGATATGGATAGAAATGTCAAGACAAACACTAGAGGTATCAGCAGAATCACTAGTTGGGGTATTCACAATCAAATCATACCGTAAACGAGATACAGGTAGTCCTAAACGTCTAACACAGTCAAGAGACACAAAGGAATGAGTGGCACCACAATCAGATAGTACAAATAAAGGAGTATCACTTATGAGACACGTACCTTGGATCAAGTTGTCTTTCCCAGACGCTCCTGCACCACTGAGGGCAAAGACTCTTCCATTGGATTTAGGTCGGCTGGCTTGGGAACTTTGGTTTCCAGGCTGTGGAGTCTTCCTTGGGTAGGGGCATGTGGTGCTAATGTGGCCTTGTTGTTGACAATTAAAACAAGTAACTCCAACATCTCTACATTCATATGCCATGTGACCCTGCTTACCACACTTGTGACATCGGATATGAGTAGCTGGATCACCATTATAACCATGGTTGTTGTGCGAGACTTGACTCATGTTACTATTTTCATTACTAACTCCTCGTCCATTGGGGTTTCCTCTACCACTCCCATAATTATAATTGTTTCCATTTCCTTTTCCATTACCACTACTAGCTCCTTTTCCAGCTGAAAAACTGTATTGTTGATAATTCGGATGACTTCCAGATTTACTAGGAGGAAAAGAGTAAGGTTTTCCTCTATTATGATGCATAGGCCTTTTGTCCTTCATGGTGCCAGTGTTTCGGTAATGTGCCTTTTCAGCACGACTATCCTCATCATAAATCCTACTCTTATTCACTAAAGTAGGAAAGTCACGAATCTCTTGCATTCCAACTTGTTTCTTGATCTCTAGCCTGAGTCCCATTTCAAACTTGATGCATTCGACTTTTCTCGTGTCACTCCAACATAGAGTGGATAGTACCTAGATAATTCCTCGAACTTAGCAGCATACTCCGCTACTGACATATTCCCCTGTTCCAATTTAACAAATTCTATCTCCTTTCTATTACAGATATCTTACGGGAAATACTTAATTAGAAACATGTCCTTGAATATAGC
>NC_021165.2:40353013-40355000 GCF_000331145.2 Cicer arietinum
GTTGGCGCGCATTATCCCACCAATGTTCAGCTTCCTCCGTCAACATAAAGGTACCAAGATGCACTTTCTGACCTTCGGGGCATGCCACTCCTCTGAAAATTTTCTCAACTTCTTGCAACCACTTTTGAGCTCCATCAGGATTATAGTGACCTTCAAACGATGGAGGGTTAGCCTTGTGGAATTGGTCCATCACCATGAATTCATTTATTTGCACATTTCCTTGGCCACCACTATAGCTAGTAGCTTGAGCAACAGCTTGAGCAGCAATCTGTGCAGCTTGCGTAGAGGCTTGTGCAATAGCTTGAGGTTCAGCCAAAGCTTGGAGAGCCTACACTGTAACTCCTGCCATGGACTCTAGAGCCTCAACAATCGCAGCATCATTCCTTCCACTAGCCATCACTACCTACATCAAACAAATAAGCCAATCGAATATAGTGAGACACTTAGGGTAGTGAGAACTAACCTAGTTCTACAACACTAACACAATAATGTCCATGACCACAAATTACATAACAGAGTACACAAGGAAACATAGCGAATACATAACACATTTACGGTCTGATTGGACAGACCAGCTCTGATACCACTAATGTGACACCCTAAACCCCAAATAATTTTTTTTTATTAAGATAAAGAGTATCACATAATCATAAGCATGTCACATAAATCCAAAATTTCCATCAAACATAATGACATCGAAATCATAATATCAAACAACAGAATCCTTTTTGAAGTACACATACTTATGTTTTAAATTCAGTGCAAATATAGTCCCAACCCGATGTCACTATCAGAGCGGGAATTCCCAAAATAAAAATGCTCAAAATAACATCAATACAATGCATATAAATAGAGTCTCCAAGACGTGACGGCTTCCGCCTCTCCGATGGTATTAGTCATCATCTGCAACTTACAACTCGTCTGCGTCTGTCGCAAACGCCAAACACAAACAACGAGGGGTGAATATCGAAATTATGTAACAGTATAAAATACACGAGGATAACATGCAAACAATCAGATTATCACAATGTCAAAAACAGTCAAGTGTATAATATCAACGATTTATCAAATTCATTCACAATAAGATAATCACCATGATTAAATGCTATGCACGTCCTATACTCTATACTTCATCATTTAGTACCATTATACTCTGAAGTACTTGGTTAGGAGGCCTGATACTATGCAACTACAAGAGTGGACGGACAATTCATGAATGGCCAAGTCCTCATAGATCCCCTCAACTCAACCCGAGACACATTTATGCGACAGTCAGGATACTCTTGTGTTGCACGGTAGTTCCCCGCCTTAGGGAATAACCCACTAATCCACTTAGGAATTCCCTAGTAGCTGTACCCCCAAGGTCTATCAGTCTTACCTTACAGTTCGACTGTAGCCCTCCACGATCAGGCTCATTCAGTTGTACTTCCCCGAATCACTAGGTTTGTCAGACCCTCCCTATATGATGACAAAACAATCCTAACTCCAAATCTACAACACATATCTCAGACTTACTCGATCATCACTACTCACTAAGTTTCAGTTTGACTTCACGATATTCGTCATCATATATCTTTATCAGTCAATCACAATAAAATCACAATATTTGGTTTACACTACTCACAATACACAATCCAATTTCATCAATCACATAATAAGGAATTCAATCGGTGATACATTCTAGTAATATCATAAATTCAATCAAGTAACAAAACATTCAAGTTCAAATCATTCAGACATTAACAATCAACAGAAGATTTCATAAAATCAGACAACATGCAATCTTAATATAAATAAATTCACGACAATTCTACAAGTTGCTAAATTATATTTTAGTCCTCACTATTACCATCCACATCTTATTAATTAATTATAATTCATCAATAGGGCTCAACTGTACGTAGTAAGCCCCGAATGAACATTTGGGAATTTCAGCATTCCCGTTCATCTCACGTTATTTTATACTCATAAGATCGAACCTCATCCC
>NC_021165.2:40355065-40445258 GCF_000331145.2 Cicer arietinum
GAATTATAGCCGCACAACCACCAAATACAAATAAATTACTGACTAAATATAATTAAATAAATAAATAAATTAATAAATCATCTACTACTTATAATATAACCCAAAAATATATTTAATATTATTAAACACCCATTTTACTATACTCAGATTTTTTTGGAACTAAATATGATAGAAAGAACTTAATATTATGTCCACATATATATACATATATAGTTTTGATTTATATATAGATTTTTATATGTATCACATGAGTGCAGGTAATAATAATTAGTTACTATGTTTATTATTGACTACATTCTTAAGTATGCATCAACAAAATCATCATTTCTTAGCTAAGCTACTCATTTATCCAGCCCATATGTCCCTAGTCGGCACTATATCGTAGTCAAGGCTGTTCTGTTACTGTCTGAATCAGTTTGGGTGGTATTTTCTTATCGTGCCTTGTCTAAACTATCATAAAAAAAATCAGAACAAAACCTTTATTATCAGATCATAACAAGCATCTCTCTCCTCTACATTCTATCATTGATATTATTTCAAATGGTTAGCCTAGATATTCATGAATCACTAAAATATTTCCTACACATCTGACATAATTATATTAATAAAACTTTTTCAACTTCCGACTTTGTGGATAGTACAAATTACTGTAAATTTACTGCATCATGAGAATATTGTTAAGAAATTTTCCAGTTCAATGTCTATGCTGGAGTTCCCTATTTGTGTTTTAGCAACAAACCAAAATCAAAGAATATATAAAACTAAGGAAGTTAAATCTAAGGATGTTGATCAATTAAACTTAAAGAATTGTCAGGCCACTAATATGACTGTACATATCACTATCCTATATATATACATATATATATAGCTTGGTAATTTTAGGTTTATTCTTAGGCCTAATTGTGAAACACGGGCCTGTCATATGGTTGATCTGCCAATACTCCAGTCTCACTATTAGAGTTATTATTATTATTATTATTATTATTATTATTATTATTATTATTATTATTAACAATAATAACTCACTCTATTAGTGGTAAAGTAATAAATTAATGTAGTAACACAATTTTACTCCTTGTTTTTTTTTATTTGATTTATTTTTTTAAAGTTAAATATGGTTAATATTAATAATTTAAATCAATTACTAAGACAAACACACCGACACACCTAAAGAAATTAGAACACATATTAAAACTCATAAGAAAAAAATAGTATTGTATCATTATACTATTTAAAATAAGGTAATGAGAAATTGGAGTGGTACACCAATGATGTTAGAAACGGTCGTGTTTCCGTTTCTCTGCTAGGGTAGAAGTCTCCTAAATTCCCAATAGTAAAAAAGATGCCTATAAACTAAAAAAAAAATGCATTTAAATGCATACTAATGCGCGTCGCGCGCCTCAGGCGCATGATTTGCCCTCTGGGCGGGTCTGGACATTGTCACTGGTCTGGAAATGCACCCCAGGCGCAACTGTTGCGCTTTAGGCGCACAACTTCTTCTGGTTGACGTTTTCTGCATGTGTCTCCTCTTTTAATTCTGAATTTGGCTCTGGTGTTTTCATAAGAGTTGTAGCTATGAATCGTAGCTTTCATTTGCACGTGGTTTGACTCTAATTGGACATCTACAAATCCAGATATGGCTGAAATACTTTGCATAGGTCATGTTGATTTCTCACAAAAATTCAGCACTCCACTAAAACAAAGTAACAACGCAAAACTTCGAAAAATCTCTACTTAATCAAGGAAATAATAACATAAACATTTCATTAGATCAAAGAACTAAAATCAAGAAAATATATAAAATAACTCCTTAAATTTACCAATGGTTAGAGATAAATAAGACTAAAATCAACGAAAAATATGCATATGATGAAGAGTCATCACAACCCCAAACTTAATCTATTGCTTGTCGCCAAACAACCATGAATTTCAGATTTGTTACTGTTAAAAGCAAAGTTATACTCAATTTCTGAAATCAAATCAAATTTAATTCTCAAAGTTCCAGCTACTACAAACCATTCATCATGCTCCATTGTTGCTAATAAAAACAACACAATTTGTATATTTTAGCATTCATTCATCAAATTCAACTCTCTCTTCACACAATCTCACCAAAATTTCTCTCAAGTTTTTAGCAAGGGTTAGGAATTTATCACTCAAATCCTAGAACATGCATCCTCTACCATAGGCTGGAAAAAAATTCTAGTTAGTAATCACAATGCAGCAAACACATACACTTTTGGAGGACTTTTTGGTTATAATGGGGCTTAGGTAAATGTAGGACATTTTGGGATAGTAGGCTTTACTACTTGGAGTTAGGCATACATTTTCAAATTATTCTACCATTTTTTTTTATTCACCTTTTCATTGTGGAGATTCTCAAACATTGACAAAAGAACCAAGAAGATATTATTTATCAAAGTACACAAACTGATTTTTTTTGCTTCTTTTTTTTATTTTTGTTTTCTTTTTGTGAGAATCACCACAAAAAATTGATAGCGTTTCAACAAGTGTACTAAATTATTCTAAGTAATAATTAAAATGGTAATACCGAGTGTCGAACTCAAGGATTGCGTTTTACTATCGAATTATATTTAATTACTAAAATTGAACAAAAAGTACCCAAATTAATTGAAATAATATTTAAAATTAAAAACAGTAACAAAATTGATCCTTTATAATAAGAAAAATGTCAGAGATGAGTTTCACTTCGAATCTGACCTTGGTGTCTAATTTGATCATAGTTACTAAATTCCTCTATTGAATTATTACCGAATTCTCTTTATTATTCTTGCTCTAATGTCTTAGTGACAGAACCTTTAATTCCAGAGTAACCCCTAATTCCTTAGTGGATTTACGATTAGAATTCAGCCTTATCGTACAAGAATTATGTTGTTAAACTATTGCCTCTGCAACTAATTTAATTGGGTTCATGACCCGCATCTATCCCTAGACTACAATATCATTAATTTCTCATCTCAAGCATTCGTAAAGTCCACTTCCATTTCAAAATACGAATCACATAACATTTTAAAGTTGATGAAGCAATAAAAAACATTAAGCACAGAGATGAGAAAAATAATTCAATAAACTCATTCATATAAATAGAAATCAAATCAGAAAAATAAGGGTTTCATCTTGTTACACTCATTCCTAAAAAATAGGATTTAGTTACTCATGACAAAGATAGAAAAGATAGAGATTAGAGAAGAATTACAAGAAAGATTCATGAATGATTCTTGATAAAACTACTCCAATGATGTTAGGGTTTTTTGATTTGATTTCTAGTTATATGAATGAGTTTATTGAATTATTTATCTCATCTTTGTGCTTAATGCTTTTTATTGCTTGATCAACATTAAAATGTTATGCGATTCGTATTTTGAAATGGAAGTGGACTTTATGAATGCTTGAGATGAGAAATTCATGAATTTGTAGTCTATGGGTAAATGCAGGTCACGAAACCAATAAAATTAGTTGCAAAGACAATAATTTAAAAAGAGAATTCATGTACTGTAAGACTTAATTCTAATCTTAAATCCACTAAGGAATTAGGAGTTACTTTGGAATTAAAAGTTCTGTCACTAAGACATTAGGGCAAGAATAGTAAAGAGAATTACTCCATTAAAGAGAATTAAAGGTTTTGGGTTCCATATTTTGTTTTTTGAAACTCACTCGTGATCAGGTTCTCTCTCTTTACTTGATTTTGGTTTATCATCCAAATTTTGATTTTTCTTATTAAACGAGTTAATATTGTTGTGATCTCTCTGAAATTTGAGACAGGAATTGAAATGGCAACGAATTCTTCAATTGGATATCACCAAACAATACCTAAGCAACCTCATTTGCCATCTCCCCTGCGTTTGCCCAAATTCTTTCAGGTCAGAACAAAATTGAGTTTCAGCAGTGCCATGAAAATTATTGAATGCCTATATTATTCTGAATGGGAAATAAAATGCAATCACAACAAACTTAGATAGTAGTAACTATTTAGTATCAATGTTTGGGTCCTCCATGTATCTCAACTATCAATAGTACATACTCTTCATGTATTTCTTAACTAATTATTATAAATTTGTGATGATACTACTATTCCTTACCTTATCAATCTACCACATATTCAAATACCCTTGTGATTCAGTAATCTACACTTAATAATACAATTCTATGATCCCCAACCACATTATCTTAATTGGATGATATGTGTGGTACAACTTTGATTACATACATTTCTGAATGAAATCATGTGCAATATTTCATTGCCTTGACCATGAAATGTCCAAAGTATTAATATTATGCAACAAAATTTCAGTCTTTATGGGGCTGTCATTTTTTTTATATTGTTGAATGTGATGATCATAATAAATATTTATGACTTTGTTCTTTCAGCACTTGCAAATTAGTAAAATTAGCTTTTACACAGAACTGAGAACACAACCACTATACATTACAAACTTCAAAAGATTGAACCCTCAAAGCTTATTACCTTATGATTGTTTGGTTTTTATAATTTTTGTTAATTATATATGTCTTTTATTGTGTGACAGGGCTTTAGGAGTTGGTTTATCAAATCTGAAATATTTCTCAAAAGCAAGTGTTGTAGGACAAAGAATAATATAAATGATAGAGTTCCAAAGATAGATTCTAAAAACATGGAAGGAGAGATTTTAGAGAAAATGTTAGGATAAGTTGCAATTAAGAATTTATTCATAAGTGGAGAAATATATCACTTTTGTAAAGATTTTATGATCTAATTAGTGGAGAAATAATTTTTTTTTATGATCTAATTTCATTACAATATTGTCACAACGATATGATACTCATGTTAGTGCTATAATTAAAATGCTAGGAATGCAAGTAACATAGAATTAGTAAAATTAAATTATTATAGTAAGCTTGTGCGTTTTCAACTGTTGCAGCAACACCACCTTCAGAAGGCCATCCACTTTCTGATACAACAACTTCCAAATCAGCACCACCAACTTTCTCAAGAGCTGAATAAAGAGCTCCTAATGGTGCATCAAATAAATTTGTATATTTATATTCCCCATCATTCACTTGAACTGTTGGTGAATTAAATAAGGCAAATGAGAGTTCAATTTCTTTTGGGGCACTTATGTATCTAAAATAAGTGTATCCATTAGCAAGAAGTAGTGCATTGTAACACTCCAAATTTTATAATAAACTATTTTATTAATTAAATAGGATTTTAAATAATTAATTTGATATTAAAATTATTTTATAATATATGTTGATAGATTTTGGGATAATTTTCGTTATATAGGTGCTTTCTATGATGTGCTAGTTTTATAAATATTAGATTAAATGTGCGATATAAATAATAAATATTATATTTTATTAGCTGATATATTTATTTTTTTAAAATAATAGTATTTTAGTGTAATATGTTAAAGAAAAATATTTTATGTGATTTTACGTGTATATATGTGTACCCAATTAAGGTAATATTTTTCTGTGCGCTTGACTGATGTTAAGTATGCACGTAGTTATATTTCAGTAATTTATTAACTATTTTCTATTTTTAGTTATTTTTGTATAAATAATTATCTTCAGATATAATTGATATTGTGTTTGATTTCCTTTATTTTTAAATACTTGTTATGTCATTGTGATTTTATATATATTTATTAATATTTAGTAATTAATATAAAATGTTGATGTTATATTTATTTATTTTATAATTTCGACTATTCTCAAATGATGGTAATATTTTAATTTGAGTATTTGGAAAAATAAGTATTATTATAGGGATTATTTTAAATATTAGGGTTTTGAAATATTAGTAATGCGTTGGTAATTAAATTATGTTTTAAAAAAAAGTGTTAAAAAAATAGTTTTGATAATTGTTTGTTTTATTTAAAAAAATAAAAATAAATAGAAGAAAGAACTAAAATTTTGTTTAATGGATTAGACACATATTTAAGATTAAAATCTAATAAATAATGAAAAAAATATTAATTGAAAATAAAAAGAATGAAGGACATGAGAAAGAGAGAGTAACCTGGACACAAAATAGGGCAGCCGCACATTGAGAGAAATAAAAGAAAATTGATATCGTTCAACGATGACTGTCCCAGAAAAGTTTATCCGTTTTTGACCAAATTTCCGTATGTTGTTTTACTCAATTAGCTATTCAATTAAAAATAATTTTTCAGATTTTTAACAATCTTAATTTCTCGCTAAAATACCCGATTTCTCCAATTACATAATTTGTTATTTTGCACCGTTCTTCTTCACCGTAAGTCCGATTTGAGTGAGACCAACACCAAAATGATGATGTGAAAAGTGGCTATATTATCCATTTATTGGTTTTTTGACTTATGGTAATTTTCCTTGACCGAATTTAGAAATTTAATTTTTAGAGTATTTTCTCATAATTTATTTTTGACATTTACCCATAAACTATCGAGTTATATCGATTGAAGGACAAAAAGTAAAAGAACAAAGATTGTTTGCTCGTGGAAGCGTACTCGTGTGTGAAAGCGTTGAAATAAGGTAAGGGGTGAGAGAACGTTTGAATTCATGAGTATAATATATTGTGAGATGAACGGGAAAACCATATTTCCCAACGATTCATCCGGGGCTAGCTACGTATGGCAGTAGCCCTTTGAGAGATAAATTGATTAATGTGATATATGAGAACTGTGAGATTAAAATGAAAAATAGAAACGTTGATATTTGTGATTGATTTAATTTTCGACACTTATGTGGTAGTTGATATTTGTCATTATTGTGATGTTGGATTTTGAATGAAATTATGTGGATTTGTTTGATTAGACGAATTTATGTGATATGATAATAAAAGATGGATGCATGGTATGATATTTGTTTACGTGATGATTTTTGATTAATCATAGTGATGTTATAAAATTGTGATGAGTATATATGATGATCATGATTATGTATGACTAATGATATTGTAAAAGTGTGATGAGAATATTGAAGAACCCCATACTTGATGAGATATAGATGATTCCTAAAGAAGATGCTCTTAATGGAGTAGTCTAAGCTAACGAGGGGAGAAAATAAATATTCATAATTTGTGAAGCGGAGATTATTTTGTCATCGTATAGGTAGGATCTGACAAGCCTAGTGATTCTGAGGAAGTACAACTAAATGAGTCTGATCGTGGCGGTCTGTAGTTGAGCCTTGGAGGTATTTGGATAAGGAATTCCTAGGGGTCAATTTGAATATGTGTATATGTGTCTCGAGATGAGTAAATGGGATCTATGAGGACAGGGCCAATTTGAATTGTCCGTCCACCGAGATGGTGGCGTAGTATCAAGCCTCCTAACCAAGTACTTTAGAGTTAGAATGAAACCACGTTGTGAAGTTGAGTCTAAGCTCATGCATATCATTGCATTTTATTGTGATTATTTTGTTGTGATTAATATGTATCATGTGTGGTGATAATTTCTCTTAGACGATTTGATGTTATAGTGAAATTCATTGATTTTTCTTGAGTGATTTTGACTGTTTAATATGATATTTTCTTAAGGAATGTTTGTGTAATGATGCGGTTCTATTATGATTATTTGCGTGTTCTTCTTACTTGTATTATACTATCATCATGATTTTGAAACTCACCTCCTTTGTATTTTATGTTTGACTGACTTGACCCTGCGTTTGCAGAATCGCAGTTATTACAGGTTAATAAGTCTTAAAAATCAAGTTTGAGAGAAACTCCTCTCAGATATGTGATACCGGGAATGAGAGTTGTAAATTTTATTTTTCTTATTTAATTTGAAACGACTTTTGTATAAAAACCTTATAAGTACTAGTAAGTTTTTAGAATTAAATTAAGTAATTATACTTAAATCAAGATTATTGAGATTGCACTATTTTATTAAAGAAAAAAAGTTTAAAGTAGTCCTCTTAAATTTTGACAAATGTGATATTCTAAATAATCCACATAAGTTTTTTTACTTTGGAAGAGTTTTAATTTACCTGTTGAAAATTTTATAGAAATATGATATAAATTATTATATATATTATTTGGGGATTTAGGGTGTCACATGCATCATTCTGCAAAAGAAATTGAACTATTGAAGACATTTATGAATTTGAAGAACTACTAAATGCTCCGGTTGATGGAGGATATGAGCTTCCTAACAAATCCAATTGTATATCTATTGACACTTTAATTTTATTTTGTATGTTGGTAGATGTTAGTACTGCATTAATGGTTTGCATTGTTTGGAGAACAAATTGTGATGTTGGATCATTAGAATTTATTTCATTACCAACAACAATGTATTTAAATTTGACATCTTTTGAATATTTTAGTATATAGTTTTGGATCCAATAAGAAGCTGATGAAACACGAGTGGTAATTGTTTGAATATTTTCATTAGGGACTCCAATGACAAATTCTATGTTGGAACCTCTTTAAGGCTTGTAAAGTTGCTTCATCGCGGTCATAAATTCTCATTCTTTTAATGCCATTTGATTTGAAAAGATCTATAACTTCGTTAGCTTGAGGCAAGTTATCTCCCACTCTTCCATAACAAACTCCTATTGATTGTGTTGCTGCATAGATTATAACAATAACATGAGTTAAATTTTTTGTGATCTAGCTATATCTTTATAAAATTTATAATGTTTTTCTAAACATTGTAACTTTTTGGTTAAATATATTTATGATCTTTAAACATTAGAACTATTTATATTTGAACAAATTTTAAATTTATTTTTAACCCCGTTTTTTTTATTTGTCTATTTTTAACCCCCTTTATTAATTAATTATGTGTTTATTAGATGGTCGTCTGAATGTAACATTCAATAATGTATTTGGTGTTATGTTAGCATTTAATGTTGTTGAAAACTTCAACATTATTTTAGCCATTTGGGCACAGGCACCTAACCAAATATCAAGAGTACCAAAGAATTTAAAAAAATTAATTAAAGAATAACTAAATTTGGTTAGTTTTATATGGTATATAATAATATATTTTGATGTATGCAAATAAAAAAATTAAAAAAAAAAACTAAAATTCAATGGTTTAAAAGGTCATAAATATATGGTAATTTCATATTTAGAGATATAACAACAAGATAACAAATTTATAGAAGCATAAATTGTTCTTGTAAACAAAAATCATAACTTGTTCATTATATATATATATATATATATATATATAACTCTTAAATTAATTTAATTTAAATAAATTCAAAAACTACATGCTTTTAGTGCTTAGTATGAGATCACAACAAAACATATATTGTTAGTATTCATTATGGATTTGACTTAACTTTGTTTTATAGTGACCAATATTAAAAACTTACTTGAAGGAAACCCAATTAAAATACAGTTGAGAGAGACCATAACACAAATCAAGATCAAACACTTACTTACCTGTTCCCGTTGTCTCCAATCCAATAAGAAGAAAACCATAACTATGTTTATTAAAATTAATCCCTCTCTACATATACACATCGTGCTCGTACTCCATTGTAAATTTCCTAATTGAACATAATACGGTTAGACAAATCTTCTAAATTTATTTTATTAATCCGACTACATCTAAATAAGTGTATTCTATAAATTAATTCATGTGCAATTTTTTTTAACTCAAATTCAATCTTGGATACGAAAAAAAATATTACCGTCCGAAATATATATATATATATAGAAGAACCCGATATAAATTATTTACTACCTTCATTCATAAGAGAGGCTCATGCCTTCGTTTAAAATTTTATTGGTTTTACAAAAATAATGAAATAATATTAAATTTTTATGGTAAAGTAAAATAAAAATTAAAAATTAAGCGTGAGAGTTAGGGAGAAATAAATAGTTTTTTAAATGAGTCTTAGGAATAACTCTATATATAATTATATTTCAAAAAAACTCATTTATTGTTATTAAATTTATTTAATGGGAAAGGTAAAAAGATGAAGAGAGGGAGAGTGCCGATAATTACACCATCTCTATAAAAACTGATTTTTTACACCACAATGACATTGCTTAAAAAGGATGTCGATTATGGGGGGAATGACTCCTCATTGTGGATGACCTTAGAGGAACGAGGAACAAGCCATGAACAATGTTTGGTTTGGTTTATACAAGATTTGGGTCAATAAAACAATTTTTAACAATAAAGGGGTAGTGGCGGAACAACTGATTCACAAGGTACAGTGCTACTGTAATACTGCCATGATGATAACAAGATCAAGAAAAATACAGTGTAGGGGCTGCATGTGTAGAATAACACGGTTGTGCAACAACATAGGGACAGTGACACAAATGTCTCCTATGCAACCCTAGCTCAACATCATATGGGGGTAGAACACCAAATATGGTATGGAGATGCATTGTATGATTGTCAGGTTTACTTCGAACGTATTGTGGTACAACTTTTTGTCAGGTGGCGAAGCTCAAGAAGGTTGGTTGGTTCTTGTTGTGGTCAAAATAATGTTAATGAGATTAAAACGCCATAAAAAACACCTTTTTTGAGGATATGTAAAAGGGATTTCCCATCAATGAAGAGCTTGTAAAGAATGTCTACAAAAGAATGTAATGCAATGTTGCTAGTGTGACACCGTAAACTTTAAAATAACATATATAATAGTTTATACTAAATATTTTTGAAGAAAATTCGCAGTTGATAAATAAAAACCCTTTAGAGAAAAAAGAAATTTTACAAATTTTTACGATATCACATTTCTTAAAATTCAAAAGGAACACTTTAAATTTTTTTCCTTCTATAAACAAAACAATCTCCATAAACGGAGAAGTCGGGTATTTTAGAAAGAAATTGAGATGGTTAAAAATATAAGAAATGGGGTTTACTTGACTAACTAAATGAGTGAAACAACAAACTGAAATTTGAACAAAATTGGTGGAAGTTTTCTGGAACAGTTAGCGATCACCTAGTGCCAAAAAGAAGAGATATATAATTAATGTTGGAAAAAAGACGCAATATATCCAAGAATGTTGGAATGAAGATATTATTTTCTAATATTAGAGGCTGGGTAGAGGTGGCAAAAAGAAAGGAGATGAGAAAGTTGATTTTAATAAATAAACCAGAAATTTTGTATATTCAAGAAAGAAAGACCGAAATGGTGGATCATATATTATGTGAAAGGTTGTGGGATGGTACAAACGTGAGGTTATCTTGGTCTTCTTCGATGGGCTACTTACTTTATGGGCAACAATTTATGGGAGGCTGAATATACTAGGAATATTAATCATGTGTTGATTATCTTAGCGCAAAAGTGATTTTAACTACAATCTTCTAATTGATGTTTTGATGATAGTAAAAATAATAAGAACAATTATTTCCAAGCTATATTTGTTAGTGTGCATATTAAGTTAAAAGAAAATAATTATATAAATTATTATCTATTTTAAGATAGCATATTTTATGAGTAAGTTAGATATAATAATCTAAGTGTTAATTAACATGAAGAATATTGTTACCTAATGCACGAATAATTATGTTTACTAATAGAGAAACTCAATTATATGTTCATGAGAGACATTGCAATGAGGTCTGATCATTCATATCCAAGTCAAAAACAAAGGATATATAAGTCAACGAATGGTCATCTGATCACAAAAGAAAAGAGCACAAATACGATCTTCTGGCTCTAACACAATTCTACTATGAGTCAAGACTTTTGTTGATCATAAAATTTCAAGAACAACAGTAATATATGAATCAAGCCTCTGAGAAAGTCAACACTCTAATAAAAGTCAAATCCTCTTATGAAGAAAATTATTTTGGAAATTCTATGAAACATTGTTTCCTTCTATACAACTATCATCTACAAAAGTCAATGCATCTGGTCAAGCAACGGTATGCAACGATTTCCCGTAGAGATGCAAGCAAGTGTCTGACTCAATTGCCTTTGATGAATACAAGCAATCTCATATTGTTACAATGATCCCTAACAAATAGGGTTTAGTTACTCATGACAGAGATAGAAAAGATAGAGATTAGAGAAGAATTACAAGAAAGATTCATGAACGATTCTTAATGAAATTGTTTCAGTGGTGTTAGAAACGACCGTCTTTGAGTTTCTATGCTAGGGCACAAGTCTCCCAACTTCCCAATAGTAAAAAAGATCCGTAAAATGTGAGAAAAACGAGTTTTAATGTGTTCTACTTCGCGTTGCGCGCTTGAGGCATGAATGAACAGTAACATCAACGTGAAATGCGCTTGGAGCGTGAAACATCTTCTATCTAGAGTTTAGTGCATGCTTACCCTATTTTGAGTTTGAATTTGGTTTTGGTGTCTTCATGAAAGGTTTAGCTATGGAACATAGCTGTCATTTGCTTTTGGGTTGACTCCAATTGAACATTTAAAACTCCAGATATGGCTGAAATACCCAACATAGGTCATGTTGATTTATCACCAAAATTCAGCACTGCATTAAAACAAAGTAACAACACAAAACTCCAAAAAACCTCTACTTAATCAACCAAATAAGAACATAAATATTTCATTAAAGCAAAGAAATAAAATTACCAAAATATATCAAATAACTCCTTAAATTAACTAAGGAATAAAATATAAATAAGACTAAAAACAATGAAAAATATGCATATGATGAAGAGTCTTCAACCTCTAAAGAAAGTCAACACCTTTGAAAAATTCAACATTATGACAAAAGTCAACGCCTGTAAAGAAGTCAAAGTTATGATGAGAGTTAATGATCTAATAACAGTCAATCCTCTGGAAAGTCAAGTTATGTGCATCATCTAATAATGATCCAGAATCTGCACGCTCTGATAGTTTGTAAGACAATGCTATAATAATCATATCTTCTGATCCCGTACCCTTTACCTCTTCAGTTTCATAAAACTTACGAGGACTGATTTCTTGGATTGTGATTTGACTTAAGCTTCACAAATAAATTTATCTTCAACAATTCATTGTTGAAATCCATGAAGATATAGATTGTCTTTTTGCTATGAAGTACAAAGGCCATACCCTAAATACTCATAAAAGGACATGTTTCCGTACTTGAACATATAATGACAAAAAATAACCAACATGCAACATAAACATGCATATTATAATGGCAAGATTATTAGACCTTGGAGGTATTCGGGTGGAGATTCCTAGATGACTTCGATGTAGCACTTCAAATGTCGGGAGCTACCATGCAACACACGTTTACCTCGACTGTCGCGTATACGTGTCTCTGGTTGAGTTGAGGGGATCTATAAGAACAAGGTCAATTTGAATTGTCTGTCCACCAGGATGGTGGCATAGTATCAAGCCTCATAACCAATAACTTCAGAGTTAGAATGGTACCACATTATGAAGTAGAGTCTAAGCTCATGCATAGCATTGCATTTCCTTGTGATTGTTTTGTTGTGATTGATATGTTTCAAAAGTAATAATAGTTTCTCTAAGATGATTTGATGCATAATAATGAGATAATTATTTTACTTGAGTGAATTTGATGTTATAATATGGTACTATTTTCTTAAATAATTTGATATATTGTAAATGTGATTATGATACAGTCTATTATGATTGTTTGCGTGTTCTTCTTACTTATATTATACAATTAAAATGATTTTTAAACTTGTTTCCTTCTTTGTTTGTGTTTGATTGGCTTGGTCCTGCATTTGCGAAATCGTTGTTATTACAGGTTGATGAGTCTTAAAGTTCAAGAGAAGCCCCGCTCTGATAGATGATAACGGGAATGTGAGTCATAAGTTGTATTTTTATTTATTTAATTAGGAACAAATTTTTGTATGAAAATCTTATTAGTACTAGTAAACTTTTGGAATTAAGAAATTTGAGTTAAATCAAGTTTATGGAGATTGCATTATTTTATAAGAGGAAAAAGCTTAAAGTGTTCCTTTTGAATTTTGAGAAATATGATATCCTAAATTAGTTATAAAAGTTTTATTTCCTTGAAACAGATTTTCTTTATCCTCTGCGAATTATAGTTGAAAAAATTCTTGTATAAATTATATATTATTTTGGGGTTTAAGGTGTCATATAACCATGATAAATTACTTGTGTCACTTTATTCCTGTATTCCATAGATTTTTTATTGCTTCTACTCCAAGTAAATCATCAAGTTTTAACCAATTTAATCAAATAATGAAAAAATTGTCAACTTAATCAAATACAATTCAACCCATCTTCTCGTGTTTGCACCTTTATTTATTAGTTAGTGAAAACCTAAACTATGTATTAAGCCAATGTGATACCTTTTGCCATTGCTTCCTTATTGCATCAAGTTCTTGTTACCTTTGGTTCTGGTTTCCTCTAGTTTTGGTTGCCTCTGGTTTTGGTTGCCTCAGGTTCTAATTGCCTCATGTTCCTTGTTGCCTCTAGTTTTGCTTGCCTCTGGCTCTAGTTGCCTCTAATTTTGTGTGAAGTGAATATACAAAACCTAAAATACAGCTAAATCTAAACTAATCTAGACATATCATTTCATTAATTAGATATAAAGGTAAGGTTTATATTTGTCTTAATGAAATCATATATGTCTTCTATAACACCCCAAATTTTATAATATACTATTTTATCAATTGAATAGGATTTTATATATTTAACTTGGTGTTAAAATTATCTTAGAATATATGTTGATTAGTATTATGATTAATTTTCTTTATAGGTGTGCTTTCTATGATGTGCTAATTTTGTACATATTTGACTAAATAAATGATATAAATAATAAATATTATATTTTATGATTTTATATATTTTTCCAAAAATAATAGTATTTTAGCGTGAGTGTTTTAGAAAATAAGATTTCAGGTGATTTTATGTGTATATGTGCATTGATAATTGTTGACACCTAATTTTTTCCGATTTTTAATTTTTATTAAAAAAGGAAATAATAATAATAATAATAAATATATAAATATATGTGAAAAAATATAAAAATAAAAATAAATAATTAGGGATATATGCTTTTAACAATCACAAGTGTTTTCGGTTCTTGTTTGCCTTAATTCTTGTTTAGACTATTTTCTAAAATATAAAAAAAAATAAGAAAAAAAAATAAAGGAAACTGAAAAGAAATTAATTGATGGTCATAAAAATCGATGCAAAGATGATCAAAATAAATGATAAAAACCGAAAAGAAATTGATTGATGGTCATAAAAATCAGCATAATGGTGATCAATTGAATAGAAAAGAAAACCGAAGAAATGAATCAATGGCAATAAGAATCGGTATAAGTGTGGCAAATTAAAAGAAAAGAAACTGAAAAAAATAGATTAATGGTAATCAATTGACAATTAGTCTTTTATCTTTTGAAATCTATACCCAAAAGTCTATAAATAGTCTGCCACAAGAAGACAAAGGGAGCACAATTGGAAACACAAATTGAGAGCACAAAAAAAATAGAGATTAATTAAAAAAAGAGAAGAAGATAATCTGATCTTGAAATAATCAGTCTAATAAGGTATCATTTTCTTATTCTTTTCTCTATTCTGTTTATTAGTATTTTTTGTTTTTTAAATATATATATATTGTTTCTCTTTCTATTTTTTTTTTTTTTTGTATATGTTAAGCTTTCATTTTATTTTTTAAATCGTTTAATCCTAAAATTATTTTCTTTGCAATATAAAATAATTAAAAAAATGTAACTAATTGATGTCTATAGATCAAGAAAACAAATTTCGTCATATTGTAATGTAATAGAAAATTCACAATACGTCTTTATCAAATAAACAAAATTATAACAGATAAATGTTTTTACCCTTAAGATTAGAATTAATGGTTGTCGCTGCCGGATGAAATTCATCCTCGCTCGCTGCACCATATTATTCACTTTCAATCATTAGTGGTTTTGTGTCGCGCAGATCCGACTACGTACGAGCAAATCATTTAACAGATTATTTCACCCTCGTGTCCATCTGTCTCGTTCACATACCGCCACGTTACGTTTTTTGTTTAAACTAATTTTTTTTCTCTTTACTTTAAAACAGACAAATATTATTATTATTATATTTATCATTATTATTATTATTACATTTTTATTTTTATTTTTTAATACATATATAAAAAAATAATAATAATAAAATCGGTCAACACACGAATATTTTCTACCTAAGAACTACGTGTGTTTTGATTTCCCTATTGCCCCTGGTGATACGTAGGAGCAAGGTCTTCCCCTTGTCAAACCAAATTAATAAAACAAATATTTTTTTCTTCTTTCATTAATGTAAATAATTTAATTTTTTATTATTCCTTTTTGGGGTAAAAATAAATAAATAAATAGTTTGTATATAATTAATTATAGGGTAACCGTTTTAACGGACGTTGTAGGGTGATAATACTTCCCTACTCGTAATTGACTCCCCCGAATCCAAATTTTTGGTTCAAAATTATTATTTTAGGTTTTATTCAATTTTTTCTTTAATAAAAATAAAATTGGTGGTGACTCCTTTCGCGGACAAACCCTCGATACTTGAAATCATGGGGATCCTTCATGAAAAAAAACTATCACGAAAAACTCATGTGTTACCCATTGATTTCATAAGTCTAACGATTATCACCTTTTAGTCTACTTTTTGGTTATACTCTATCCAAAGTCACTTGTCCACAAGATTTGAACCTGATGCTAATTAGATTCATATTTATCATACACCCCCTACTTCTGAGTCATGAATGTAAGACCCTTAATTTTAAATCCTAAATTATACAATTTTAGGATACTTGGTGTTGAAGTTCTTAGGCTTTTAGTCCAGTTTTTGGTAATTAGGGGGTTAAATGCCAAAAATATATTTTTGGAAATTGGATTAAAATTATTTGTCGAAGAATAATTTATTTACGTTATGAAGAATTGGACACCAGAGAGTTTTGTTAAAAATATCACTTGTCGCTGAAAATTTTATCTGTCAATTGAGTTGCGATGATAGTAGATATTTTTATCAAAATGGTTTGAGAAGTGATGATTTTCAAAAATATATAGATATTTAGGTATTTATTGGTTTAGGTTTAATTATTATATATATTATATATTATTATTATTAGTAATATATATATATATATATATATATATGTTATTATATGTAATGTATATATATGTAAACAGGAGGAAAGGAAACAGAGAAAACAGAAGCGTTTTCCTCCTTGCCTCGCGAGTTCGCCCTTTTTCTTCCTTCTTGCTTCTCCTTGCTTTTTCTTTATTTTGCTTCGAGAAAAGAAAGCCAATGCTTAGTGGGTGAGAAAGAAAAGAATTTCTCAGCTTCATTCTTCCTCTTTGATTCGAGAACGAAGAAAAACGGTGTTAAGGGTTTTCAAAACCGTTAAACGCAAACCTCCCCGTTTCATCTAGATCTAAGCTTCGTTTCGCAAAGAGATAGAAGGGAAAGTTGTTCACTACCACGCTACGGTGCTAGGGAACCAACTTTGGAAGCGACGTTGCGAGCGGAGATTTTACCGGATTTACTCGCGGTACCGTAATCGCACGTTAAAGCTAACATAAAGGTAAGGGTTCCTTCCAAACTTCTAGTTTGCATTTAGGGACTTATTTGTGGTTGTGTGGAGAAGAATTTTGTTAGGCTTAAGGTGTTGATTTGGGGAAAATGAATTTAACGCTTTATGGGTAAAATCTTAGAGTTAGGTTTTGGTAATATTGATGAATGTTTCGCGGAAAATGAATTTAACCCATTGGTGTTTGAATTTGAGTAAATGAAGTTTGACTTGTTCATAATTCATGCTTATGAAATTTGATATGTGTATGGTTGGATTTTGTGGAGAAATGAATTGATGTGTTTTGGTGTGAATCGTGGATTGAATTTGATAATATGTTTGAGTTTGTTTTGTGTGGAATTTGAAAACCATTAGAGTTAAACGAGTATTAAGAATGGGGAATCTCTTAATGTCTTGTTTACTTAATGTTTGTTTTGAAAATCGTTTAAGTTAAACGAGTATTAAGAATGGGGAATCTCTTAATGTCTTGGTTACTTAATGTTTGTTGTGAAAATCGTTTAAGTTAAGCGAGTATTAAGAATGGGGAATCTCTTAATGTCTTGGTTACTTAATGTTTGTTGTGAAAATCGTTTAAGTTAAATGAGTATTAAGAATGGGGAATCTCTTAATGTCTTGTTTACTTAATGTTTGTTGTGAAAATCGTTTAAGTTAAATGAGTATTAAAAATGGGGAATCTTTTAATATCTACATTTGCTTAACGATTGTCGTGGATGGAGTCAGTGTATGCTCATGCATTTTCATTCTTTTTGTAAATCGTGCAGACCCGTGATAGGTGGCACCTTGATAAATAGTACTTTGGCCTATGATAGGCGGTACATTTATGATTTACGTTTTTGGTAAACCGTGCAGGCCCGTGATAGGTGGCACCTTGATAAACGGTACAGGCCCGTGATAGGCAGTATGTTTATGGTTTACGCTTTTTTGTAAATTGTGCAGACCCGTGATAGGTGGTACCTTGGTAAATAGTACTTTGGCCTGTGATAGGCGGTACATTTACAATTTACGTTCTTTTTAGTAAACCGTGCAGACCCGTGATAGGTGGCACCTCGGTAAACGGTACGGGCCCGTGATAGGCAGTACGTTTATGGTTTACGCTTTTTAGTAAATCGTGTAGACCCATGATAGGTGGCACCTCGGTAATTGGTACTTTGGCCTCCAATAGGCGGTACAATTATGATTTACGGCCCTTCGAGGAGGGTTTTGGTTTGGAATTCCGAGTCCATGCATTTTGGCATATACACATTGCATTAGGATGCTTGACACACGAGTCGTGTTTGATTCAAGTGTATGATTGAGTGTTTGAACTTGAGATGTCATTGTGATTGTGATGTAAGTGAAATTGATTGTAAAAATGTTTCGAAACTCAAGTTGTCGTGGTGATTGTGTGGTAATTGCTAAGTGTTATGTTTTGGTGTTGTGTGTGAATGTGATTGAGTTAGTTTATGTAGTTTTAAGAAAAACATGCAGGGAAATTGATTCCCAAATCGATTCTTTTAAAAGCTATTCCTCAAAAACGATTTGGCAATCGATTGGCTTCATTACAGGAGCTCAACCATTTTGACAAAATCGATTGGCTTTAACACATGGGCTCAGTTATTCATTCAATCGATTTCCCAATCGATTGAATTAAGCCCACAGTACAGTTTTCACGAAAGACCCTCAGGAAATCGATTTCCCAATCGATTGGATTTAACACAGGGGCTCAGTTATTCATTCAATCGATTGATTTAAGCCCAGAGTTTAGTTTTCACTAAAACCCTTCATCCAAATCGATTTCCCAATCGATTGGCTTAGTGGAAATTCTTATTTTGAGTTAGATGATCGATTGCTCAATTGGTTCATCAATGGATTGGCCAGTTGTTTATTACTTGATTGATTTAAGACTTATTTTGACTTCATTTTCTTTTGGCAAGTATTATATGAACTTTTAGCATATGGAAAATCCTTTTAAGGTGCATGTTTAGTGGAAAGGTTATTTTGTGCATTCAAAAACTTAAATGTTATGTGTTAATTGTTAATTTCGGTTGGTGACCCTTTACAACTATTGTGGAAATCTGGGCTTTGCCCTCAGATGAGAGTCAGGACAATCCTACCGGTTCGTACCATGTGGATGGGAATGTAGACGGGAACGCCTGACTGGAGCTATGTTAGGAGGATCTTACGGGGCGCGTGGAGATCACTCAGGGTGTATAGTTTTTTTAGTAGAATGATCAGATTAGGTTGACATAGAGGGAACATATGTCTTTATTTTGGATTGTGTTTATTTTAATGTGGAAGACTGTACCTATACTAATATTGTATGTTTGACATTTTATTATGATGGGTCCCATGTACCACTTTTTGAAGTGTAAATACTTTGGATTCGTATTTCAAAAACTATTCCGCTGCTTGTAAATTCTGTTGACTTATTTGTCGTTGTGTTACGACTTCAATATTTATCCAAAGGTATTTTATTTAATTATTCTTTGTTTTCATGAATTTGTTTTGAAAAAAAAAAATACACTCGCGCTGTTAAAAATCGGGGTGTTACAATGAACATACTTCATTGGTTTTCACCACAAGTAAATCTCTAGAAGTTGGGTCGTCTATGTTGAACTTTCATCACTACCGATTATTATTTGATGTCATCAATCTAAAATATGGCAAACCTTGTATGAATTTTTCATGACTATTGAAGAAAAACATTGGTTAAACACTACTTTGAAGACCTTGACTATGTTCTCCCATATATATACAAGAGAAAAGGTCAACAATAAAAATATTATCAAGTCTCCCCATGATCGTTAATGTTATTTAATTTGATCCTAAAACATTGATCATATTGATGAGCCTCAATATTTTGAATATGATTATTATTTGATGTCATCAATCTAAAATATGGCAAACCTTGTATGAATTTTTCATGACTATTGAAGAAAAACATTGGTTAAACACTACTTTGAAGACCTTGACTATGTTCTCCCATATATATACAAGAGAAAAGGTCAACAATAAAAATATTATCAAGTCTCCCCATGATCGTTAATGTTATTTAATTTGATCCTAAAACATTGATCATATTGATGTGCCTCAATATTTTGAATATCAATAAATGCATTTTGTATTGTTTTCTTTTCCATCCTCACCCATTTTATATTTCATAATCTCTTACCAAACATTATTCTTCTTTCTTTTCTTTAAACCATATACCAAACATATTTGGAAGTAGTCCATTCATAAATAAGTTTGCTAAAATCTCATACATAATTTCAATCATGCTATAAATTCCACTGAATGTGAGAACAATATAAATAAATCCACTATCTGGATGGACTCCGATATGCTGGGGCATGAAATTAACGTCACGTTAATCCCCCTAAACAAGTGATTTTATCTTAATCATAGTCTAAATATGTTTTGAATATGTCAGTCACATTGGGAATTTGAAGTTTGTGCCCTAGATATTCTAGCCGCCTACAAATCGAAAATGAAGATGTTGAACGTATATAAGGCTTGACTGTAGCTACTTTATCTTCAATATTCAAAGTAAGTCACGATGAAGAACAGTCACTCACAAGAATAAAATTCATGACTATCAAATGTATAAGAAAAGTATATGGAAAATTCTCGTGCCAAACATTACCTTGTAATTGTAGAATACCCTTCATGAGTATCAACCTATAATTGGGGCACCCCTTTGTTTCTTATTATATAGAATAAAGGCAGTGCGACCCACTCGAACAAAAACCCCCTTATCAAGAGTAACGACCTGTGTTGACCGATTGAATTCAATATAATAATAATAATAATAATAATAATAATAATAATAATAATAAATACCCGCTAGGTTGAAAACTTGAAAAAGGCGACCTGGGCAAAAATTAGGGTACAAAAAAAAAAAGAAAGAAAAAAAGCTCGTTAGGTTGAAAACCCGAAAGGGCAATCTAACCAAAAATTAAGGCCACAAAAAAATATAGAATGAAAGAAGATCACTTGTTTGAGAATCTAAAAAAGGGATGATCAAAGAATATAGCTTACATACACAAATCAAAGTCGAAGCTGAACATATTCTGAAAGATTGTAAATATAGATTGGAGCAAATCATATCTTCCAAAGTAGGTTAATAACATGATTGAAATTGTGACATGAGTTATTAGCACACTTATTTTATGAAAAACTACTAACAAAATGGGCCATTTACCCATTAGATCACCTTATCTTCTTTTCTTTCTATGAATCTTTTTTTTTTTTTTTTGTACCATAGATTTTCTCATTAAATATCATTGTCTGAACCTTCCTTCACTACTTTCTTGTGTTATAAATTTTTTTTTTTCTTCAAAATGCATTTTTATGATAATCATATGTGGGGGCATATATTATGTGAATGTCAAGAGGTCAATACTAGTATGATGTCTTTATAGGTAAGGCAAGGGCAATTAAAGAATAAGTTGATGATGTAAGAAAAAATCTCTTTAAAGATCAAAAGGACAATCACCACCATTTATTTGAAGTGGTGCGCATTTTTCATCCATGAATCAAGGATCATGTCCGTAAAGAGGTGAAAGAAATAAAAAAAATTAAAAAAAATTTGATTAAAAAGAAGATGAAAATGAAGGAAAATGTTCATTCATTAAATGCATTCATGACATTTTATATTTAGTGGTTAAATTTAAATTTGAGACACTAACCCACACCATATTATTTAAGAGACGGGATATTGACCCACATCCTCTGATTTAAGAGCAGGGATGACTGACCCTCATCCTCTGTTTTAAGAGCTTGGTTGACTAGCCTTCAACATTTGATTTAAGAGCTAGGCCGCCCCCACAAAATTTTAGTTGATATATTTGTTGATGAATTATGAATCCTATAGGAAGCTATTACGGAAAATACTAAATGAAGTCCACATCACTTGTGACAAATGTGGAGGCATCGTAAATAACATTACTACTAACAGTCACCTAACCTTCATAGATGCCGAATTGCCCGCGAAGAAAGAGGCCATAACAAAGCGTTGCACATTTCAGTAATGGGCCTCAATCATAAGATATCAAGAGTCCTTGTTAAAGATTTTGATGGGAGTCGTAGAGAAATGATGGGATAAATTGAACTCCCAATTCAAATAGGCCCGATCACTTTTGAAATCATGTTTCATTTGATGGATATTGTACCCGCCTATAGCTGCTTATTGAGGAGATCATGGATCCATTCTATCGATGTGTTGCCATCAACCCTACATCAAAAGCTAAAGTATATGGTATATGACCAACTGATAATTGTGTTAGAAGAGGAATATTCGTTGGTGAGTGAGTTTTCCACCACACCGTACGTTGAGATGATAGAGTAAGCTCTGGAGATCGCCCTCCAAACACTAGAAATTTGTGGACACTGTTTACGTTGAGACGACAACATAGAACCATATCTATAAAACACAACTATTATGGTGATTAGATTCATGTTAAGTAGAGGGCATCATCCATGACACAGTTTGGGAATAATGAAGAACAACTCAAATGACTGATAAAACTTCATGAGAATAGAGATAAATAGGGTTTAGATAACGAATCAACCAAAGCTGACAAGTAAAGATTGGCCAAACAAAAAAAAAGAAAAAAAAAAGGAAA
The DNA here is from genome assembly GCF_000331145.2 of Cicer arietinum. Taxonomy (NCBI): domain Eukaryota; kingdom Viridiplantae; phylum Streptophyta; class Magnoliopsida; order Fabales; family Fabaceae; genus Cicer; species Cicer arietinum. The sequence goes on from NC_021165.2 coordinate 40,378,111, forward strand.
GATAAACAAGATTCATATTGCAGTAGCTAGAGATGATCTTTCCATCGGTGATGCTAATTGGGTTCGTCCATACGATGGAAAAACAAAAATTAAGAATTGGGAGACAATCAAGTTGCCTATAGTATTCAATGCAATTCCCATTTTTGAGAATAATTCATTCGCATATGATTGTACTAAAATTATGCCACATAACTTTCACCATCTTACTAATCAGGCAAAAAAAGAAGGCAAGACATTATGTCCCATAAGGAATCAATAAAAGTGATTAATCGAAGGAAAGAAGAAAATAGAAAGGAAATTAAAGTCAACACTATCTTAAAGTAAGAAGTATATCATGAACTAATCAAAATTCTACACAAATAGAAAGATATTTTTGCCTCATCATATCAGGATATGTATGGATTGAATACTAGCATAGTGGAGCATAAATTTCCCTTAAAACCCGGTTTTTCTTCGGTCAAACAAGAATTAAGGAGAATAAAGCCCGATATGTCATTAAAAATCAGGGAAAATTTAAAAATAATTTGACATTGGGTTCCTCACTGTGGCAAATTATCCCCAATGGATAGCCAAAATTGTACTGGTGCTAGAAAAGGATGGCAAAGTTAGAATGTGTGTCGACTATAGGGACCTTAACAAAGCCAATCCTAAAGATGATTTCTCGTTACCTCACATCTATATTTTGGATGATAATATGGCTCACCATTCCCTTTTTCTCCTTTACGGAGGGTTGCTCAGGATATAATCAAATCAAGATGGCAGTCGAAGATATGAAGAAAAAAAAAAACAACTTTCATCACCCCTAAGGGAACATTGTGTTACAAGGTAAAGAATGTTGGGACAACCTACCAAAGAGTTGTGGTAACTTTATTCCATGACATGATACATAAAGAGATAGGATTTTATGTAGATGACATGATTGCTAAGTCACAAACAAAGGAAAAACATGTGATTGATATAAAGAAACTCTTTGAAATATTCCGAAAGTTCAAGCTAAAACTTAACTCCTTCAAATGCACTTTAGACGTATGGTTGGATAAATTGTTAGAATTTTTGGTTAGTCAGAAAAGAATAGAGGTCGATCCATATAAAGTTCGAACCATTTTGGAAATATCTCCGCAAAGTGCAGAGAGAGAGATTCACGATTTTCTTGGGAGACTAAATTATATTTCAAGATTTAAACTTTTACGAAAAAAATATCAAATGGTTGTGTAGAACGAAGATTGTAACATAAAAACATAAAAATAAAAATAAAAGTTATTCAGAAAATGGTTGTAACATACAAAGATTGGCATGAGATGTTGTCGTTTGCAGTACACGGGTATCGTACCTCGATATGCACTTCAATTGGGGCAACCCCTTTTTGCCTAGTATATGGGGTGGAGGTTGTGCTGCCCATTGAAGTAGAAATCCCCTTTGCTAAGCGTATTAATGAAAGTCAAACTAGAGGAATTAGAATGGATACACACCTGTTTCGATCAATTGAATTTAATTGAAGAAAAAAAGGTTGACGACCTTATGCCATGGACAATTATATCAGAAAAGACCAAAAAGAGCGTACGAGAAAAAATACGAGATGGAGACTTGATGATACAATGATCTTACCAATTCAAAAATATTATCGTGGAAAATGGACCCTTAACTATGAGGACCCATACGTCGTGAAAAAAGCTTTCTGAGGTAGGGCATTGATCCTCACGAATATGGATAGAAAAATTTAGTCCTCCCTATTAACTCAGATGTCGTAAAAAGTATCATATTTAGATAATGAGTACCCGCTAAGTTGAAAACCTGAAAGGGCAACTTGGGAGAAGAAGAAAAAAAAGAATATATATTCAAAAGGACATGATCAATAAAAATGGATCGAACTATAACACGAGAATAAAAGTTGTTTACAATACAAAGCAGACAACAACAATAATTCTTCTTAAAAAAAAGAGAAAGAAAGAAAAATAAAAAAGAGAAGAAGACGAAAGAGAGATCAAAGATATCAAGTCCAATAAAAAAATTGTATATGTTTTTATTCTCATTCATGATTTGAATGGTCGTGTCCAATAAAAATATTAATAAAAACCGACATATTCATTCATTCATTCATGAAATTTTGTAAAGCCGAGAAAACGACCCGCATGTTGAAGCTGGGAAAACGACTCGCACTCGAAGCCGAGAAAACGGCCCGCATGTTGAAGCCGGGAAAAGGACTCGCACCAGAAGCCGAGAAAACGACCCGCATGTTGAAGCCGGGAAAACGACTCGCACCCAGAACCCGAAAAAACGACCCGCATGTTGAAGCCGGGAAAACGACTCGCACCCGAAGCCGAGAAAACGACCCGCTTGTTGAAGCCGGGAAAACGACTCGCATCTGAAGCCGAGAAAACAACCCACATGTTGAAGCCGGGAAAACGACTCGCACCCAAAAGCCGAGAAAACGACCCGCATGTTGAAGCCGGGAAAACGACTCGCACCCGAAGCCGAGAAAACGACCCGCATGTTGAAGCCGACAAAACGTCTCGCACCCGAAGCTGAGAAAACGACCAGCATGTTGAAGCCGGGAAAACGACTCGCACCCGAAGCTGAGAAAACGACCCGCATGTTGAAGCCAGGAAAACGACTCGCACTTGTAGCCGAGAAAATGACCCGCATGTTGAAGTCGGGAAAACGATTCGCACCCGAAGCCGGGAAAATGACTCGCACCCAAAGCCGAGAAAATGACCTGCATGTTGAAGCCGGGAAAACGACTCGCACCCCGAAGCCGGGAAAACGAACCGCATGTTGAAGCCGGAAAACGACTTGCACCCGAAGCCGAGAAAATGATCCGCATGTTGAAGCCGGGAAAACGACTCGCACCCGAAGCCGAGAAAACGACCCGCATGTTGAAGCCAGGAAAATGACTCGAACCCGAAGCCGAGAAAAAGACCCGCATGTTGAAGCCGGAAAACGACGCGCACCCGAAGCTGAGAAAACGACCCGCATGTTGAAGTTGGGAAAACGACTCGCACCCGAAGTCGAGAAAATGACTCGCATCTTGAAGTCAGGAAAACGAAACGAATTCTTCTAAAAATTATTTTTCGGAAAAAATTAGAATTTGTTATCTTTACTTATGTTTACTTTGATTCTCAAGTAAATTCTAAGTAAAAAGGGGCAGCTGTGGACACCTAATTTTGTCCGATTTTTACTTTTTATTAAAAAAGGAAATAATAATAATAATAATAATAATAATAATAATAATAATAATAATAATAATAATAATAATAATAATAAATATATAAATATATGTGAAGAAATATAAAAATAAAAATAAATAATTAGGGATATAAGCTTTTAACAATCACAAGTGTTTTCGGTTCTTGTTTGCCTCTAATTCTTGTTCAGAAAATTTTCTAAAATAAAAAAAAAATAATAAGAAATAAAAATAAAGGAAAATGAAAAGAAATGAATTGATGGTCATAAAAATCGATGCAATGATGATCAAAATAAATGATAAAAACCGAAAAGAAATTGGTTGATGGTCATAAAAATGCGAATAATGGTGATCAATTGAATAGAAAAGAAAATCGAAGAAATGAATCAATGGCAATAAGAATCGGTACAATTGTGGCCAATTTAAAGAAAAGAAACCGAAAAAAAATAGATTAATGGTAATCAATTGACAATTATTCTTTTGTCTTTTGAAATCTATAACCAAAATTCTATAAATAGTCTGCCACAAGAAGACAAAGGGGAGCACAATCGGAAACACAAATTGAGAGCACAAAAAAAAAATAGAGAGATTAATTAGAAAAAGAGAAGAAGATAATCTGATCCTGAAATAATCAGTCTAGTAAGGTATCATTTTCTTATTCTTTTCTCTATTCTACTTATTAGTATTTTTTTTTAAATATATATATTGTTTCTCTTTCTATTTTTTTTTTGTTTATAAAAAATAAACTCATATGTTAAGCTTTCATTTTATTTTTTAAATCGTTTAATCCTAAATTGTTTTTTTGCAATATAAAATAATTTAAAAAAATGTAACTAATTGATGTCTATAGATTAAGAAAACAAATTTCTTCATATTGTAATGTAATAGGAAATTCATAATATGTCTTTATCAAATAAAAAAATTATAACAGATAAATATTTTTACCCTTAAGATTAGAATTAATGGTTGTTGCCGCGGGATGAAATTCATCCCCGCTCGCTGCACCATATTATTCACTTTTAATCGTTAGTGGCTTTGTGTCGCGCAGATCCGACAACGTACGAGCAAATCATTTAACAAATTATTTCACCCTCGTGTCCATCTGTCTCGTTCACATACCGCCACGTTACGTTTTTTCTTTAAATTAATTTTTTTTCTCTTTACTTTAAAACAGAAAAATATTATTATTATTATATTTATCATTATTATTATTATTATTACATTTTTATTTTTATTTTTTAATACATATATAAAAAAATAATAATAATAAAATCGGTCAACACACGAATATTTTCTACCTAAGAACTACGTGTGTTTTGATTTTCCTATTGCACCTGGGGATACGTAGCAGCAAGGTCTTCCCCTTGTCAAACCAAATTAATAAAACAAATATTTTTTTCTTCTTTCATTAAGGTAAATAATTTAATTTTTTATTATTCTTTTTGGGGTAAAAATAAATAAATAAATAGTTTGTATATAATTAATTATAGGGTAACCGTTTTAATGGACGTTGTAGGGTGATAATATTTCCCTACTCGTAATCGACTCCCAAATCCAAATTTTTGGTTCAAAAATATTCTTTTAGGTTTTATCCAATTTTTCCTTTAATAAAAATAAAATTGGTGGCGACTCCTTTTTCGCGGACAAACCGGACGCGACAATAATTGTTAAAATACTTTTTTGTGCATTTGACTAAATGATGAATGTACATACAATTTCTTGTGCATATAATTAATTAATTATATTTTAATTACATATAACTATTTCTTGTTTTAATTAGTTATTTTATAAATAATTATTTTGAATATATTGTGAATATTTTAGAGTATCGATTTTTACTATTGAAGTGTTTAAACTTGCTCTTAGTGTTAAAATGTCCTAAAATGCATATCTTAGTAAGTATAGTAATAATTTTGTATATGAGATTTTTTGTCATTATTTATATTTTTTAAATTACTTTAATTAATCCTTTTTGCGAAGTATTGGGTTTGAAATATTATTAATATTACACTTAATTTTTTTATGTGTATTCGTTATGATATGTTTATTATATAAATACTGATTTAGTGGCTAATATAAAATACTGATATTATATTTATTTATTTTTTCATTTTAAGTATTCTCAAAATATGAAAATGATAAAGAAATAAAATGGTGTTCAATGAGTTAGGTTTATATTAACCTATTATGTTAAAAAAAAAAAAAAAAAAATTAACCTAATATAAAAAGAGAAAGATAGGAGTGCGCTACAGTAGAAAGAATAGGGCAGCCGCATGGAAGATAGGAACATCCATAATAAAATAGAAAATTAATGTCGGTGTCGCATGACCGTCCAAAAAAATTTCCCTGATTTTATCCAAATTTCAGTAGATTGTTTCATTCATTTAGATAGTCAATTAAACTCACTTTCCCAGATTTTTAATCATTTCAACTTCTCTTTAAAATATCCGACTTCTCCGTTTATGGGATTTCTTATTTTGCATTGTTCTTCTTTACCGTAAGTCCAATTTGAGTGAAACCAACGCCAAAACGACCGTGTGAACAATGACTATATTATCTAATCATAAGTTTCCGATTTCGGGTAAGTATATTTGACTCAATTTCGAAATCTACCTTAATAGAGTTAGTTCTCATAATTTATTTTTTGACGTTTACCTTAAACTTTCGAGTTAGATCTATTGTAGGAGAAAGAGGCAAAGAACAAAGGCTATTTGCTGGTGGAATCGTATTCGTTTGTGAAAGCGTTGAAATAAGGTAAGGGGTAAGAGAGAGTTTAAATTCATGAGTATCATATATTGTGAGATGAACGGGAAAACTGTATTTTCCAATTATTCATTCGGAGCTCGCTACGTACAGCAGTAGCCCTTTGAGGGATAAATTAATTAATGTGAAAATATGGAAATTGTGAGATTAAAATATACAATAGAAATATTTGTATGGTGTGATTGATTTAATTTCTTTAAAAGTGTGGTATTTGATATTATTGTGATATTGGGTGTCAAATGAACTTTATGAATATGTTTGATTAGATGAGTTTATGTGATGTGATAATAAAAAAGATGGATGCATTGTGACAATTCTATGTGATGATGTATGATTAATTATAGTGATGCTATAAAATTGTGATAAGTATTTATGATGAAATATGATTAATGAGAGTAATATTGTGAATTTGTGATGGGAATATTGAAGTAATCCCATAATTGATGAAATAATAGCAATTCCAATTTGTGTTTGAGATGACGGTCTTAATGGAGTATCATAAGCCGACGAGTGGAGCAAATAAATATTGAGAATTTGTGAAGTGGAGATCATTTTGTCATCATATAGGTAGGGCCTAACAAGCATATTGATTCTAGGGAAGTACAACTGAATAAGCCTGATTGTGGATGTCTGCTATTGAGCCTTAAGGCAAGATTGTTAGATCTTGGAGGTATTCGGGTGGGGAGTTCCTAGGTGACTTGGAGGTAGCACTCCAAATGTCGGGAGATACCATGCAACACACGTTTATCTCGATTGTCGTGTATATGTGTCTCTGGTTGAGTTGAGGGGATTTATGAGGAGAAACTCATGCATAGCATTGCATTTTCTTGTGATTGTTTTGTTGTGATTAATATGTATCGTGTGCTATAATAATATCTCTTAGACGAATTAATGTTATATTGAAATTTATTGATTCTCCTTGAGTGATTTTGACTTTTTAATGTGATATTTTTCTTGAGAAATGTTTGTATAATGATACGGTTGTATTATGATTTTCTTCGTGTTCTTCTTACTTGTATTATACTATCAATATGATTTTGATACTCACCTCTTTCGATGTTTCTGTTTAGCTGGCTCTGCCATGCGTTTGCGAAATCACATCTATTTTAGGTTAATGAGTCTTGAAGTACAAATTTGGGTGAAACCTCGCTCTAATAGGTGATACCGGGAATTAAGAGTTGTAATTTATATTGTACTTTTACTTATTTAATTAGAAACATTTTTTTGTCTGAAAATCTTATATGTACTAAACAGTTTTTGGAAATAAATTAAGAAATTATAGTTAAGTTAAATTCATTGAGATTATATTGTTTTAATTGAGAAATAAAGTTGAATTTTTACATGTGTATATAAAGGAATGTGATATCTTAAAATAGTTACAAAAGTATTTATTTACTTGGAAACAAATTTTCTTATCCGTTGCGAATTTTCCTTAAAAAATCTAGTATAAATTATTATATATGTAATTTTGGGATTTACGGTGTCACATCTTGAGCCAATGGTTTGGTGAATATTTCAGCCCATTGGTGTTCAGTGTTTATAGGTTGGATATTTAGTACTCCTTTTTGAACAAATCCCTAATAAAGTGATGTGTAATTTCTGTATTTATCCCTTGTATGCCGAATTGGGTTCTTTGTTAGGAAAATAGTAAAAGTATTATCATAGAATATGGGAATATTACTCTCAAGGATTTTGTAATCTTCTAGTTGGTGTTTCATCCAACAATCTCTTATTAATATCATAATCATTTCCAACAATCCCAACTTGAATTTTCAAAAAGAGTTTCTGAAGTAGCGTCAAATGCTTCTATAAGATTGTGCATAAACAGAGGTGTCTCTTGACTAGAACCTTTGCATAACAAGTAAGATTCACACTCAACAAGAGTGACTCGTAGTCTTCAACTCTATCTATCTCTTACACCAAACCCACACACAACCTTTCCACATGGTGTATTCTCAAAAGTTCATGCATGAATTTTCTACATGTCTATCCTAGTATAGTGAACGCTTTAGGAATTCTACCTCGAAAGTTCCACATTTACATAGGTGAGTCTATCAAAAGTTCTCCTATAGCTAGGTACTCCACTCCACATGGAGTATAGATCTCATTAAGAGTTTATATTACCTCATCCTTTCGTCGCTTCAGGAATCATGCTTCTCTAAATATAATAGCATGTTCATCTAATATCACTATGACTTGTTATTATGCATTGAAGCTAATTCTTGAGATCTACAGTCTTTTAGGTCGGGTTTCCATCATGAGTGACTCATTGGTCTATAGGCAATAGTCACATCCTTTTCGATATATTAAGGACTTTCTCTCTAGCTAATCCTTTCGTCAAAGGATCCACTAGATTCTCATCAGTGCGTACATAATCCACTACAACAGCTCCTTTAGAAAGTAATTCTCTAACTATGTTGTGCTTACGATATATTTGTTGTGTCTTACCGTTGTAATAAAGATTCTCCATCTTTTCAATAGTTGTGGTACTATCGTAGTGGATCAACATAGCTGGCATAGGTTTTTCCCATAAAGGAATCTTAGCTAGCATGCATCTCAACTAGCTCGCTTCTTCACTATCAGTAGCTAGTGCTATCATTTCATACTCCATAATGGGTTGAGCCAATGTACTCTATTTTTTCGATTTCCAAGATACAACACCACCAACTATACAAAAAATATAGCCATTGGTTGCTTTGGAGTCATTTGATAAGGTGTTCCAATCAGCATCACTATGTCCTTCAAGGACGACAAGAAATCTTTGAATATGTAATTCAAGACTCATGGTCCTTTTTAAGTATCTCATGACTCTTTCGATAGCATGTCAATGCTCCATATTAGGTCTATCAATAAACCTACACAACAGTCCCACGACATACGCAGTGTCGTGTCTAGTACAAGCAGTGGCATACTTGTGGCTAATGTAACACCCTAAATTTTATGATAAACTATTTTATTAATTAAATAGGATTTTAAATAATTAATTTGATGTTAAAATTATTATCAAATATATGTTAATAAATTTTGTGATTAATTTTTGTTATATGGATGTTTTCTATGATGTGCTAGTTTGATACACATTATATTAAATGAGCGATATAAATAATAAATATTTTATTTTATTATATTATGTATATATATATATATATTTTTTTTTTAAAGTAATAGTATTTTAGTGTAATATTTTGAAGAATAAGATTTTATGTGATTTTACATGTATATTCGTGCATCCAATTAATATAACATTCTTTTGTTATATCAAAACACAAAGAACAATGACAAAGAATCATTTCAAGTGAATTTTCTACCCTACACATCAAAATCTAAATATGCAAGGCTCAAAGTCTAAAATGTCAATTAAGCTACTTATAAAGAAAATATATATATATATATATATATATATTTAGTATTTAATATAAAACATTGATTTTATATTTATTTATTTTATAATTTTGACTATTCTCTATGATATATTATCATAATGTGAGTATTTTGAAAAATAAGTATAATTATAGTGATTAATTTGAATATGAGAGTTTGGGTTGTTCATAATATGTATTTTTTTAAAGGTTAATTATTTTAATTTCTCTAATTTATCAAGTATTATTGTTGAAATATTAGTAATTGAATTTTGTTAATAAAAAATATTAAAAATAAAAAACTTTGGTAATTGTTGGTTTTATTAAATAAAAAAATTAAATGTGTTTCATGGAATAACCCAAGTAAAACCTAATTAAAGGATAAAACCAAACAAAAAAAAAATAGAGGAAGAAAAAGGTATGGCACGACAGCAGTTGCTCCTCCCAGGAGGAATTGGAACAAAATTAGAAGAAAATTGGCACTGGTGATCGATAACTGTTCCAGAAAAGTTTATCTGTTTTTGTCCAAATTTCAGTATGTTATTTTACTCATTTAACTAGTCAATTAAACACAATTTTCCATATTTTTAACAACCCCAATTTCTCTCTAAAATACCCGATTTCTCCATTTGTAGAATTCGTTATTTTGCACCGTTCTCCTTCATCGCAAGTCTGATTTGAGTAAACTTAACACCAAAACGACCGTGTGAAAAGTGGCTATATTATCCACTTATTGGTTTTCTGATTCATGGTAATTTTCTATGATCGAATTTCGAATTTAGTTTTTAGAGTATCTTCTCATAATTGTGGATGCGTCGAAATAAGGTAAGGGGTGAGAGAGCATTTGAATTCATGAGTATAATATATTGTGAGATGAACGGGAAAACCATATTTTCCAACAATTCATCTGGGGCTCGCTACGCTCAGCAATAGCCCTTTGAGTGATAAATTGATTAATATAAAAATATGGGAATTGTGAGATTAAAATATGGAATAGAAATATTTATAAGGTGTTAATTGATTTAAATCGGTTAAATGTGTGGTATTTGATATTATTGTAATGTTTGATTTATTTTTATTAAATGTGAGATATTTGCTATTATTGTGATATTGGATTTGGAATGAATTTTATGTATATGTTTGATTAGACGTGTCTACGTGACGTGATAATAAAAAGTGAGTTCATTTTGATAAGTTTATGTGATTATGATGATGTATAATTAATAATAATGATGTTATAAATTTGTGATGATTCTATGTGATTATGTATGGTTGATGATAGTGATGTTATAAATTTGTGATGAGTTTATGTGATGAGATATTGATTAATAATAAGGATGTTGTGAATTTGTGATGAGAATATTGAAATAACCCTATAGTTGGTGAAATAATTGTGATTCCAAATTGTGTTTCAGATGACGGTCTTAATGGAGTATCATAGGCCAACGATGGGAGAAAATAAATATTGAGAATTTGTGAAGTGAAAATTATTTTGTCATCATATAGGTAGGGCCTGACAAGTCTAGTGATTCCTGGGAAGTACAACTGAATGAGCTTGATCGTGGCGGTCTGCTGTCGAGCCTTAAGGCAAGATTGTTAGACCTTGGAGGTATTCGGGTGGGGAATCCTTAGGTGATTTGGAGGTAGCACTCCAAATGTCGGGAGCTACCATGCAACACACGTTTACCTCGACTGTCACGTATATGTGTCTCATGTTGAGTTAAGGGGATCTATGAGGACAGGGCCAATTTGAATTGTCCGTCCACTGGGATGGTGGCATAGTACCATGCCTCCTAAGCTAGTACTTCAGAGTTAGAATGGTACCACATTATGAAGTAGAGTCTAAGTTCATGCATAGCATTGCATTTTCTTGCGATTGTGTTGTTGTGATTAATATGTATTATGTGTGATAATAATTTCTGCGATGATTTGATGCTACAATGAAGTGTATTGATTTTCCTTTATTTTGACTATACAATGTGATGTTTTGAACAAAATCATATGCATTAGACTGGTATGTGTAGAGTGCATCATGTAGATTGATATGCGTAGAGTGCATCATGTAGATTGATATGCGTAGAGTGCATCATGTAGATTAGTATGCGTGTAGAAACTAAATTTTATTTTATCAATATTTTTATTAATTATAAAATTGCAATTTTTATTTGAGACTCAAATTTTTAAGATTAGAACATAACTCCAAAATCTTTAAAATTGATGGTGTGTTATGTTTTGGACCAATTTTGTGGCCTAATAGAAACTGAGGGATATATTGATAAGCCAAGTAAAACCTAATTAAAGAATAAAACCAAACAAAAAAAATAGAGGAAGAAAAAGGTATGGCACGGCAGCAGTTGCTCCTCCCATGAGGAATTGGAACAAAATTAGAAAATTGGCATCGGTGATCGATAACTGTTCCAGAAAAGTTTCTCTGTTTTTGTCCAAATTTCAGTATGTTATTTTACTTATTTAACTAGTCAATTAAACAGAATTTTCCAGATTTTTAACAACCCTAATTTCTCTCTAAAATACCCGATTTCTCAGTTTGTAGAATTCGTTATTTTGCACCGTTCTCCTTCACCGTAAGTCCGATTTGAGTGAAACCAACGCCAAAATGACCGTGTGAAATATGATATTTTCCTTGATTTTAACTAGTATTGAAGTTCAAGTTTGGGAGAAACCCTACTCTGATAGGTGATACCGAGAATTAAGAGTTGTAATGTATATTTTACTTATGTTATTACAAATGACTTTTTATATATGAAAACTTAGTACGAGTAAGTCTTGGGAAATAAATCAAGAAATTCTAGTTAAATCAAGTTCATTGATATTCCACTGTTTTAATTGAGGAACAAGGTTGAATTGTTACATGTGTATTTAGAGAAACGTTATATCCTAAATTAGATATTAAAGTTTGTATTCTCTTTAACATATTTTCTTTATCCGCTGCAAGTTTACTTCAAATAATTTAGTATATATTATTATAAATGTTATTTTGGGGTTTAGGGTGTCACAGCTACCAATGATGCTTGCATATTCAGTTTGTCTAACACTTTCACCAGTTTTCTTGAAAAGTTTCACACTTGGATCATATGGTGTAATTCCCCTTTTTTAGGATCTTCTCAACATACTGAGACTTTTATAATAATATATACTTGATTCCAAGTCAACTTGATTCTAAGAATTACATTTGTTTCTATGAGGTCTTTCATATCAAAGTTGTTACACAACAATGATTTAACAATATTTACAGCATGAGTGTTTGAACCAAATATGAGTAAGTCGTCTACATAGAGATATATGCTAGTGAAAATGACATTTTTAGATTTGTAATAAATATATTTGTCACTTTCATTCACTTTAAACTCATTCAATATAATCAAGTTATCAAACTTTTCATGTCATTGCTTAGGAGCTTGTTTAAGACCATACAAAGATTTATCTAACTTACAAAACTTGTCTTCTTGTCGGTGAATTACAAAACCTTCAGGTTGTTCCATAGAGATTTCTTTTTGTCGGTCACCATTTCAAAAAGTTGTTTTGACATCCATTTTGTGTATCACCAAGTTATGAATAATTGCTAGAGAAATGAGTACCCTAATGGATATTATTCTAGTGACGTGAAAAGGTGCGCCTTGTCTTTATCAACAGCTCCATCGGGTTTTATTTTCTTTTTAAAAATCCATTTACAACCTATCGGTTTGCAACCGGGAGGCAAGTCTACTAAATGTCATGTTTTGTTAGACTATAGAGAATCCATTTCATCGTTTTATAACTTATTGCCATAAATCTTCATCCAATGATGACAAAGCTTATTTAAGATTTAGCGAATCCTCTTCTAAAGTATAGGTCGTAGATCTAGGTCCATAATCTTTAGCAATTATGACTCTCTTACTTCTTCAAGTTTCTGTTTCGCCTTGCTTGTTGTTTTCAGTGCTTTTTTTTCCACAGGAATATGACTTGGTTTGTTTCCCCACTATTTCTCGATTTGAAATGGAATTTATTTCATAGTCAACATCATTTGACTCTATGATAAATTTCGCATTTAGGTCATACAACCTATACGCTTTATTTTTTACTGTACACCCAATGAATACACATTCATAGACTCTACTGGCAAGTTTAATTCGCTTGGGATCAGGGATTCTGACATAAGCCAAACAATCCTGAGTTCGAAAAAGACAAGTTCGGTTTTCTTTTCTTCACTATCTCATAAGAAGATGTTTTGTTTTTAGATATAGGAACTCTATTCAAAACATAGCAAACAATCAAAATTATTTCCCCCCACCAATGAGATGCATTACTAGAGAGCATCATAGTTAAGTATAATAGCAACAACTAGTTCATTTGGGGTTCTGAGCCATGTTTTGTGTTGCTATAATATAATGAGAGACAAAGGGATATTAGGGAGAGAACATGTGGGAAGGTTGAACAGAGGGATATTTCTCACTTTGATTAAGCTTAAATAGAGGGTTAAGATTTGGTGTCAAAATAAAGTTTGACGTCTGGTGTCAATTGATCCTCTTTCTCTATATATATTTAATATATATGAGTATAAAGTGAGAAGTAATATGATTCATTCTAGGCAGGAAGGATTCTCTGTCAATATATGACGAAACCGGTAAGTGATGGTAGGTGGAGAACTGCTTACAGACTTAATTATGTTCAATCTTACCAAAATAAAGTTACTAAAAATCAAGAACATCGGTAAAATTAATGTAGTATTTATGAAATCTTTGTTTGGTAGAGTTTAAGTCATTAGATTGCTCATATCTAGTGTCTTAACACTTTTTGAATGAATTAAGGCTAGAGAAAGACGATGTAATTGAAAGTAGCTTACAAAGAAAGACAAATTTAGAGGAAAAATATATTCTTGATTTGATTGTTAATTTTTTAATTTCATCCCACATTGTTTAAATGTTTTACATGTTAAAGGACTTCAATCATGAGCTAAAGAATAAAATATAAAAGTTTATGTTGTAGTTTAGTTAGTTTAAAATTTGTAGAAAGTTGTTTTGAACCATGGATTGGTTGTGTACTCTATTTTGCTCTTTATTTTGAAGACTAAGTACGTAAATTAATACATTTATATGACTTTGTGTGGGATTTGTATTAATCACGTTTGATTTTTTTTTTTTTGACGAAAAAGAAACGATATTCATTCATTCAAAATGATAGATTATATAATATACAAACATATGATACGACACATTGTTTACAGATAACGCACCATAATCTAAGCAACCGAAATACCCATGTCTCTAGATTTGCAATGTTGACAACCTTGTAATCGGTTGAATAAGTAATTGATCGAAGTTGATCTGTCAATCTAAATCAAACAAACACCGCAACAAGACAGAAAATCAAACAAATAATACACCAAGACGGGAATTCAAACAACGTCGATTTGAAATGACAAAATCACGAAATAAAAACCTAGTTTGAGTGAAACCACTTATTTAGATTAAAATAGGGGGAATATAAGCACAAGAGTGACTCTGTGTTTGTAGTACCCCAATTTTGTACGACCAATTTAATTCCCAAAAAATAAGTAATAATATATTTAATAAACATTTTGTAATTATTATTATAAAATAAAATAAAATTGTCATTTTAAAAATATGACCTAACTTTGAGTCCATATTTACATAGACGTTCTCATATTTACAAAAATTGTACTTCTTTTTCATGTTCCAACCGCACCATCGTCCCCTTTTCAACTTCCTTTTTGTTTATTCATTTATCCTAATAAGGTTATTATCTTCACAGTTTGTACACTAAATCAAAAAATGTAGCCACCTCTTTTCCTAATTATCTTATTTGAGGTTGCTTGATTTTTGAGCAAAACAATAAAATAAAAAATCAGAAATCAATTTTATCTCGTGGACAAAACAGACTCATCATTTGAGCCTTTAAATTGAAAACAAAAAATAAAAAAAAGAGGAGGAAGATTGCTTAAAAAAACAATATAAAAGGAAACTAAAAATAGAAAGAAAAAGGAAAGAAACTATAAACAAGAATAGTCACTTATATTTATTCAAGGTATTTTTTATATACAATATTATGTCTATAATTTTGTCTTTCTAAATAACATTAAGATGTTTTTTTTTTTTAAAATATGCAAGATCAAATATCAAACATTTTTTAGTAAGTAGAAGAGAAATAGATATAACAATAGAAATTGTATCATCGTTGTCATCTTTTTTTTTTTTTTCTTCTTTCTTATTGGGTGCTCAGCCGCTCCCCCACCCCTTCTTTCTTTTCAACCGACGAGGTTTACGTACCTTTCTTTTTTTATATTTATTTTTCTTTTTTAATTATATATTGAAATTAAGTTTTAGGCTTGAAGTCCACTTACTTTTTTTTTAACTTCAGACCTTCAACATATAATTTTTAACAAATCCATTATTTTTTATTTATAATAATGTTTAATCAATTTCTAACAAAAAATTATTAAAGGTTAATTACATGAAACATCTTTTTAATCTTTGAGTTGTTATGACACAAGTTGTACAACTCAAAAGTTCTAACACTCGTTTTTATAAATAAATTAATCTAAAATCAACTTTTATCTTTTTAAGACACGAGTTGTACAACTTGGTGGTTTTAAAACTCCGTATAAAAATAAATAAATCTACTCTTAAATAGGTTAACTAGATGTGATATATTTATAGTCCTTAAGTTTTTAAGACACAAGTTCTACAACTTGATAGTCTTAAAACTCGTATTTTAAAATAATTGTTCACATCAAACAAACTCATTTTCTTTCATCAAAACAACTTTTTATCAACAAAAAAGTCAACTTCCGTTAAAAACAATCAACACATCCATATTTTCTACCCAAGAACTACGTAGCTTTGACTTCTTCATCGCACTTGGAGATACGTAGGCGCAGAAGATCACTCGTGCCAAACACAATAATTAAAACTCAATTTTTTTCCCTCTCTATTTTAAGCACATTTTTATTTCAACATCACATTCTTGAAAAAAAAAAACAATTTATATTTGTATTTAAATAATAAAGAGAAAATAAATATTTTTTAGATAACACAAATTTTTCACAATTAATTATAGGTAATCATTTTTTAACGGATGTCGTAGGATACTAATACCTTCCCTGTGATAATCGACTTCTAAACTCGAAACTTGGTTTCAAAGACCATTATTTTTTGTTTTTAAAAATTTCAAAATGTTTCTCTATTTTTAATAAACTTTGGTAGTGACTCCATTAATAAATTTGAGAAATATTCTAAATTTTAGGCCGCAACAATGTTAAAAAATGATCCAAAATCACCTATTTTCGGTGAATGAAGAAGAAGAGAAACTTAGAGAGAATTTGAAGTTATCTCACAAAAAATATTAGGGCCGCTATAGGTCATGTTAGGTCTAATGCTATATTATATATAACCTAGAGAATGTATTAATCTCATTTCATGTTTGAATTATGTTAATGCTCGAATTATATTTTAGACATTTACATTATCGTGTGAAAAATTGAATTAAAAGAAATAATTTGATTTTCTACTATTTAGGATCAAATTGTTACATATTATAAATAAATAAAAATTGATTTTGATATTCTACAATTTAGAGATTATTTGTTAGAATTTTTTTAAAACAATAGAATTTAATTTTTTTAATTGCTTACCATGATGAAGATCACTTTTTTTTTTTTTTAATAATCACTTATCAAAAATAATTTTTGTGATAAACTACTTAAAACTTCTAATATTTTTTTTTTAAAGTTGTAATAAATTGAACAAAAACTTTAAAATTTATTATTTTTAAATAGTTAATTTTAAAAATAAATTATAACAAACATACTCCGTGGAATGCAAATTAAGTAGTCATTCTAAAAAAATTCAGGCAACATTGATTGGTAATTACATGAAAACTTTGTCCTTCAAAAAGCAAAATAATATCACGTGATTTTAATGGCCTATATCAATAAAAAAAAAACACAATAATTATGAATAAGAATAATTTGATTAAATTAATTTTTTTTTCTTTTAGTTAATTTATTATTATTTTTAATATATACAAAATAAACAAAAACGACATTCACTGTAAAATCAGAGAGTAGGTTGTTACTTCACACAAGCTGAACATCATTTATGTGGAAAACATGAGAAGTGTTAATATCTAATCATACATAATGGAACATTATTAATATTCAGCCATTTATACAAGTGATTGTCTGACAAGTACATATCTTAATCTTATTTAGAAAATTGATTTGATTAGGATCAAATTTGTCAGAGTCAAAAGTTTTTACATTGAGAGCACAATAAAAATAGTTCATAACTTTTAGTGCCTAGACACGTACTATTTTCTTGTCCAAAAATACCATTATGAATCTGTTGGGTATTGGGTTTCCTTTCTATGTGGAGAAAAGCCCAAATATTATAGTCCACGTATCTCACTTATTTAAGTGGAGAGTGGTCTAATTAGGGTTACAAGAGAGAGACTATTTTGATAGAAAAGGCAACCAGAGAAAATAAAGGAGTAACCCTATTCCCGATTTTGTTAAATAAGTATCAGAAAAACATCAATTGCGCATTCGTTAACCGTTGGATCGGGCTGATATTTGGAAAACATGTTCGCAACATTCAGGTCTTCGTTTTCAATGGTCGAATCGGAGAAACGACGACTGGAGGGGGAGAAATCATGCTCGCACAACAATAGGTTTTTGGGTATTTTTCTTCTTCTTGTTTTTCATTTGTAGGCTTTAGTGCTTTGTTATTTTGGCTGGTTGTAAGCACAATTTGTGCATCATTTTGAGACTCTCTTGTATCCTTATTTGATTATTGGGAGCTACTTCTTTGGTTTGGACGACCCATGATTTTTACCCTTTCATTGAGGGGTTTTCCACGTTAAAATATCGGTGTTCATTATGTCCTTTTATTTTGATTAATTTGTTGTCATATATTTATTGTTGCTTCTCACGGGTTCTTGCAAGTTGGGGGAGTTTTATATCTGCTGCGTATTACTTGGTATTGTGTTTATGTGTTTATTCCCCCAATAGAGTGGCATCAGAGCTCTTGGTTGAAGGGCTATTTGACATGCTTGAAGAATGGAGACAAATATGAATATAAATATGGTATGCTTTAATGGTACTAATTACCATTTGTGGAAGGGCTAGATGAAAGATTTGTTATTTGTGAAGAAAATGCATCTTCCTATTTTTTTTCTAAAGAGTCGTTTGATAAATCTATGGAAGAATGGGATTTTGAACATCAATAGGTATGTGGCTTTGTTAGGCAATATGTAGAAGATAATGGTTATAATCATATTGCTAATGAGACAGATGCAAAAACTATGTGGAATAAGATAGAGACTTTGTTTGCCTCTAAATTAGGGAATAATAAATTATTCTTACTGAATAGTTTCATAAGTTTGAAGTATAAGGAGGGAACGTCTATTTCGAACCACTTGAGTGAATTTCAGGAGATCCTTGATCAAATGTCTGGAATGGGTATCAACTTTGATGATGAGCTATTGGGACTATTTTTATTTTTATCTTTACCAGAGTCTTGGAAAACATTTCGGGTTTCTATAACGAGTTCAGCTCCTAATGGTGTTGTTTCTTTGGAAACGGCTAAGGGTGGTGTTTTAAATGAGGAGATGAGAAGGAATATACATGGTTCTTCATCTCAATCTGAAGTTCTTGTCATTGAAAATAGAGGAGAAGTCAGAAAAAAGAATCGAAGAGTGGTAGAGAAAATAACAGAAGCAAGTCCAAGTCTAGATACAAAAACATGGAGTGTCATTATTGTCATAGAACAGGGCACATACAGAAGAATTGTTTTATGTGGAAAAAGGAGAATGAAGGCAAGAAGGGTAAGCAGAAACAAAGGGGTCGTGATGATGATAGTGATGAAGGTCGTGTTACTACTGCTACTAGTGATGATCTTGTTATTCTCCGTGATTATGAGTCAATTAATCTTGTATTTGATGAGAGCATGTGGATAATTGATAGTGGTGCTACACTACATGTTACACCGAGGAAGGAGTTCTTCACATCTTATACTTCAAGTGACTTTGGAGTTTTGAAGATGGGTAATGATGGTGTATCTAAGGTAGTTGGTGTTGGTGATGTATGCTTGCAAACCAACACGAGAATGCAATTGTTGCTTAAAGGAGTCAAACATGCTTCAGATGTTCGCTTCAATTTGATCTTTGTGCACATGCTTGATGAAAGTGGTTTTGATAATCATTTTGCTTCTGGAAAGTGGAAACTCAGTAAAGGTAACTTGGTTGTGGCTAGAGGGGAGAAAATTAGTAAATTGTATTGGACAAAAGCTTTGGTTGCAAAAGACAATGTGAATGTTGTAGATATGGAATCATCTTTGTGGCACCAAAGGCTTAGCCATATTAGTGAAAAGGGGTTAAATTGCTTAGCTAGAAAGGATGTGCTTCCAGGATTGAAGAATGTAGATTTGGAGAAATGTTCTCACTGCATGATTGGTAAACAGACTAGAGTATCCTTAAAAAGACATCATCCCTCTAGAAAGTTAGAGTTGCTTTAGTTGGTGTATTCTGACGTCTGTGGCCTATTAAAGGTAAAATTTTTTAGTGGTGCACTTTATTTTGTTACTTTTATTGATGATTGTTCTAGGAAACTATGGGTTTATGTTCTGAAGACAAAAGACCAAGTGTTGGAGAAATTCAAACAATTTCATGCTTTGGTTGAGAGGCAGACATGCAAGAAGCTGAAACGTGTTTGTACTAACAACGGTGGTGAGTATTGTGGACCCTTTGATGTCTATTGCAAACAGCAGGGTATAACACATAAAAATACTCCTCCTAAAACTCCTCAGCTGAATGGTTTGGCAGAGAGGATGAATCGAACACTTATTGAGATAGTGAGGTGTATGCTCTCTGAAGCTAAGTTGCCTAAACATTATTGGGGTGACACATTGTACACAGCGGTGCATGTTATTAATCTTACTCCTATTGTCGCTTTGAATAGTGAAGTACCAAACAAGGTATGGTTTGGCAAGAATGTCAAGTATGATCACTTGAGAGTCTTTGGTTGCAAGACTTTTGTGCATGTTCCGAAGGATGAAAGATCCAAGTTGGATGCAAAGTCAAAGTAGTGTATCTTCATCGGCCATGGTGAGGATGAATTTGGCTACAAATTGTATGATCCTATAAACAAAAAGGTTATTAAAAGTCATGATGTAGTTTCATGCAAGACCAAACTATTGAAGACATTGATAAGGTGGAGAAGACTACACCTGAGAGAAATTACGTCTTAGCTGATGGTGATCTAGTTCGGTCACCTGTTCCTGATTTGGATACTACTGATGGTATTGTTGAGAATGATGAGCCACATGATTGTATTTATGATCATTAACTTAGAAGTAAGGTAAATATTCCAAATAGTGAAGATCATGAGTTATCACACGATGAGAATCTAAGTGATGCTTCTGAATAATCTATAACCCAACTCAGGATGTCTAAGAGGTAGAGACAACCATCTACAAGGTATGGTTCTGATGAGTATGTGAATTTGACTGATGAAAGGGAACCTAAGTGTTTTCAAGAGGCCATGGAGAGTGAAGAAAGTCAAAAGTGGTTGGATGCAATGCATGATGAGATGAAATCCTTGCATGATAATCACACTTATGATTTGGTGAAATTTCCAAAAGGCAAAAGGGCTATGAAAAACAAGTGGATCTTTAGAGTGAAAATTGAGAGTAACTTAAGGTCTCCAAGGTATAAAGCCAGATCAGTGGTGAAAGATTTTCGTCGAAGAAAGGGTGTTGATTTTAAAGAGATTTTCTCACATGTGGTAAAAATGTCATCAATTAGAATCGTGTTGAGTTTGGCAGCTACTCTTGACTTAGAGGTAGAGCAAATAGATGTAAAAACGGCTTTCCTTCATGGTGATTTGGAGGAAGAAATTTACATTATGAAACCTTATGGTTTTCTTGTTAAAGGCAAGGAAGACTATATGTGTAGACTAAGAAAGAGTCTTACGGTTTGAAGCAAGCTCCAAGGCAGTGGTACAAAAAGTTAAAGTCTGTTGTGTGTGACCAAGGATACATGAAGACTACTTCTGACCATTGTGTATTTGTTAGAAAATTTTCTAACGATGATTTCATTATCCTATTATTATATGTTGACGACATACTTATTGTTGGGAAAAATATTTCCAAGATTGACAGATTAAAGAAGCAATTGGGCGAGTCCTTTGCCATGAAAGACATGGGAGGAGCTAAACAGATTCTTGGTATAAGAATCATGTGTGACAGGAAGGAGAAGAAACTTTGGATGTCACACGAACACTATATTGAGAGAGTGTTGCAAAGGTTTTAGATGGAAAACTCCAAGGCTGTAAGTACTCGTCTTGCTGCTCACTTTAAGTTGAGTTCTACATAAAGTCCTTCTAGTGAAGATGAGAAAAAAGACATGGAATGAGTTCCTTATGCTTCTGATGTGGGTAGTTTGATGTATGCAACAGTGTGTACAAGACCAGATATTGTGCATGTTGTTGGTACAGCCAGTAGATTTTTGTCAAATCTAGGTAGAGAGCATTGTAAAATGGATTTTGAGGTATCTTCGTGGTACTACATGTATGAGTCTTTGTTTTGGAGGTGACAAACCTATTTTGGTGGGGTATTCCAACTTTGATATGGCTAGAGATATTGACTCGAGAAAGTCAACTTTAGGCTACATGATTAAATTTGCGGATGGAGCTGTGGCTTGGCAGTCTAGATTACAGAAATGTGTAGCATTGTCTACAACTGAGGCAAAGTTCATTGCCATTACGGAAGCATGCAAAAAGTTGATTTGGTTGAAGAAATTCTTGCAGGAGCTTGGGTTTTTTTAGAAAAAAATATGTATTATTTGTCGATAGTCAAAGTGCTATTCATCTTGGTAAGAATTCGACGTTTCATAGTAGGTCCAAACACATTGATGTGAGGTATCATTATATATGTGATATTTTGGAAGCTAAGTTGTTGAAATTGGCTAAAGTTCATACTGATTATAATACTTCCGATATGATGACTAAAGTATTACCAAGAGGGAAGTTTGAAACTTGTTGTGATATCGCCGATTTGGCGATTATCTCGACATAGTTGTGAGGGGGAGATATGTTGAGTATTGGGCTCCCTTCCTATGTGGAGAAAAGCCCAAATATGATAGTCCATATGTCTCACTTATTTAAGTGGAGAGTGGTCAAATTAGGGTTACAAGAGAGATACTATTTTGATAGAAAAGACAACCACCAAAAGAGAAAATAGAGGAGTAACCCTATTCCCGATTTTGTTAAATCAGTATCATAAAAATATCGATTGCACATTCGTTAACCATTGGATCAGACTGATATTTTGACAGTCGGTTCGCAAATTCAGGTCTTCGTGTTCAACGGTCGGATCATCGAAAAAATGTTTGGAGGGGGAGACATCATGCTCGCACAACAACAGGTTTTTGGGAATTTTTCTTCTTCTTGTTTTTCATTTGTAGGCTTTAGTGCTTTGTTATTTTGGTTGGTTGTAGGCACAATTTGTGCATCATTTTGAGACTCTCTTGTATCCTTATTTGATTATAGTGGAGCTACTTCTTTGGTATGGACGACCCGTGGTTTTTACCTTTGCATTGAGGGGTTTTCACATTAAAATATCGGTGTTCATTACGTCCTTTTATTTTGATTAATTTGCTGCCATATATTTATTGTTGCTTCTCACGGGTTCTTGCAAGTTGGAGGAATTTTATATCCGCTGCATATTACTTGTTATTGTGTTTATGTGTTTATTCCCATCAGAATCAAGTCTACACTTCCATGCAACATATTCTCTTACTTTTTTATTAAACCGGGAATCCAATTATGGATTTTCTTTAGAAACAAGAGCAATCTTGTTTTTTTGTTGTTAATTGTTGAACAACAACAATGTTGTTGGTGTTCTTGAGAAATCATCAATAAATGCACTTGGCAACATCTTTTTCTTACTTGATGAAAGTTGATGTTGAAACATGCTCTATAAAAATATTAGAGAAGTTTTGTTAGCAAACACGTTGAGTTTAAATTTGTGTAAAATTTTACATAAATTATCTACGTGATATAAATTTTAATCTAACAAAAAAAAAATTGAAAACAAAATAAAATAAAAAAATAGAAAGAATTGACAAAAAAAAATAGATTGAAAGGATAAAAACTAGGATTACCAAACAAATTATATTTTTATTTTGTTCTTTAAAATAATTTTTAAAAATTGATTTTTAAAATTGATTTTCAAAATCAAAAAACCAAAAACAAAATTTCATTCAAACTAGCCCTTAATTCAATTTTAATCAAATCTTGATCAAATCTTCTTCCAATCTTAATTAAATCTTCTTCAAATCTTGATCTAATCTTCTTCAAATCTTGACCATATTTTCTTTTCAACTTGGTCAGATATTTTCTTTAATTATAAATTTGAATCAAATTTTATTTTAAATTTTCATCAATTATAATTTTGAATCAAACCTTATTTTAGATTTTTTTTCAAAAACACGAGTCTTCTTTCATACTATTTTCAGTCAAATATATTGTTCGCATAAAATAATTTTGTTAACATTAAAATTAAAATTATAATAGTAAATATAATGAAATTTATATACCAAAATTAATACAACTAATTTCTAACTAAAGTAATTGACTTGTAACTAAAACATAATTAAAGTATGTAACTTATAATGAATTTTACATCTCTAATATGCACTTTAATTAAATACCGTTAATTTTCACTAGTTTCAATAACTTATTAAATGAGTTTAAATTTGTGTAAAATTTTACATACATCATGTATGTGATATAAATTTTTATTTAACAAAAACAAAATTGAAAGCAAAATAAAATAGAAAGAATTGACTTGAATTAACTTTGTTTTATAATGATCAATATTAAAAGTTACTTGAAGGAAACCTTATTAAAATATAGTTTAGAGAGACCTAAACATAAATCAAGATCGAACACTTAGTTGTTCCCGTTGTCTCCAATCCAATTCCCAGCACAAGAAGCAATAACAAAAAAATCAAATAAAAAAACAAAATCAAATATTGGACAAAAAAAAAATCAAAATTAATAGTCAATGTTAGTTATTATTACTTCATTAATAAAATGTTAATTTTGTTAGAGGAAGATGTTGAATCTATAACATCATTCTCAATTCAACTCCCTCAAACTAACTTATGATTGCCATAAAGTTTTTATATATTAAATCAAATATTGTTAAATCTAGTTAACTACTAAATAGATTGAAATGGAATTTTTAAATTGTTACATTATATACTTAATCAAATTTTTTAATCATGTATTTTTTTTTTTGTTGAAAAAGGTAATAAACTGTAAAATTATTATATCATAACATTAATATATTGAGGGGTTTGACAAATATTCTAAATTTATTTTATTAATCCGACTACATCTAAATAAATATATTCTATAAATTAATTCATGTGCATTTTTTTAACTTGAGTTTAATCTTTAATACGAAAAAAAAAGACCAACCAAAATATAATATATATATATATTTAAAAGAATCTGATATAAATTATTTACTACCTTCATTCATAAGAGAGGCACATTCCTTTGTTTAAAATTTTATTGATTTTACAAAAAATAATGAAATAATATTAAATTTTTATGGTCAAGTTAAATAAAAATAAATAACATTAAGCGTGAAAGTTAGGGAGAAAGAAATAGTTTTTAAAATGAGTCTTATCAATAACTCTATATAATTATATTTCAACAAAACTCATTTATTGCTATAAAATTTATTTAATGGGAAACGTAAAAAGGTGAAGAGAGGGAGAGTGCCAATAAATGCACCATCTCTATAAGAACTAATTTTTTACACCACAATGATATTGCTTATAAATGATGTCGATTATGACTCCTCATTGTGTATGACCTTAGAGGAACGAGGAACAAGCCATGAACAATGTTTGGTTTGTTTTATACAAGATTTGTGCCAATGAAACAATTTTTAACAATAAAGAAGGTAGTGGTGGAACAACTGATTTACAAGGTACAATGCTATTGTAATACTGCCATGATGATAACAAGATCAAGAAAAATACAGTGATGGAGTTGCATGTGTAGAATAACACAATTGTGCAACAACATAGGGAGAGTGACACAAATGTCTCCTATTCAACCCTAAGTCAACATTGTATGGGGGTAGAATACCAAATATGGTATGGAGATGTATTGTATGATTGACAGGTTTACTGCGAATGTATTATAGTTAGGGGTGGGAATAGGCCAGGCCGTCCGACAGGGGCCTATAGCCTGGCCTACTTACGGCCCGGCCTGGCCTGGCCTTTTTAATAAAAAGGCCAGGCTCAGGCTGTTTTTAAAGCATATTTAATTAAATAGGTCAGGCTCAGGCTTATAAAAAAGCCTATTAGGCCTGACAGGCCGACATATATATATATATATATATATATATATTATTTACTTCATTCTCCGTTTTTTTTCTTTCTAATTTCCATTGCCCTATTGCACATCAGGTATGTAAGCAACATATTATTCATAAAAAGCAATATTATTTATTTGTTACCTTTATATTTTATAAAAATCAATACTAGTTATTTGTTATCTTCATATATATTAGTAGTATATAAAACTTGAAAATCCTAATTGTTTATTATTAGTATTGAATATGAGTTTGTTTGAGATGATTTGTTTAGAGGTAATAATTTGAGTTTGTTTGAGAGTATTTGTTTGACATATAATAATAGGTGCGTTTCAACGAAAAATTTATCTTTTAAACCAAAATTCAGTTTTTAGGGTTTAAAGGGTGTTTGTTTCTGATTTTTTTAAAATTATTTTGTTTAGAAAAATTATTTTTATTTAATATATATATAAATCGGTACGGGTAGGTATGGATAATTATTTATTTATTACCTTTATATATATATATATGAGTGAATATGATTTTGAT
Source organism: Cicer arietinum (assembly GCF_000331145.2). Lineage (NCBI taxonomy): Eukaryota > Viridiplantae > Streptophyta > Magnoliopsida > Fabales > Fabaceae > Cicer > Cicer arietinum. The sequence goes on from NC_021165.2 coordinate 40,404,351, forward strand.
TGAGAGGATTTGTTTGAGGGTTAATAAGCTGAGTTTGTTTGAGAGCATGCGTTTGTTTCAAGAAAAAATCTATTCTTTTAAATAAAAAATCAAAAATCATTTTTTAGGGTTTGAAGGGTGTTTGTTTCGTATTTTAAAAAAATCACTTTGTTAGAAAAATCATTTTTTATTTAATATATATATCATATGTACATTGATATTGGTATGTAGAGAGCATCATGTAAATCGGTATGGGTAGCACATCATGTAAATTAGTATGGATAGAGCATCACGTAGATTGATATATGTATAAGGACTAATTTTTTTTATTAGGGTCTAATTTTTACTTATATGTTTACTTTTCATGATGATTTAAAAGGTGTTTGCTAGAAAAATCATTAAAAATTGTATACAAAAAATTCCTTGATTACTTGATTTGTCAGTGCATGGTAGATTCCTTGATTTAGCCATAAAGTCATGCATATCTTGCTGAATATGTTCATTATTATTAATCAATATATTATAATATAATTCTGCATAATCTTTATAATCTATTGCATAATTTTTATAATTCTGCAGTAAAACAATTTTGTTGCCGTGATATTGTAATATGGGAATTGGAATTAAAAATCATTTTGTTTTTATTTATAATTATTTCTTGAGTTTATCTACTTTGTATAATTATATAATTTATTTTATTTTATCTACTTTGTATTTATTACTTTTTAGTTAAGTGTCTAACATATATGTATTTTTTCTTTTGTTTTTGAAGGTTGATAAACAAGAGATACAAATCACCTTGAAGATTTGATATCATTTTTTTGTCATTCATTGGACTTTGAATGTCTTTTGTTGGATGATATGTGTAACTGTTTATGAGGTTCATTTGATTTTATTTGTAATTTTTGAAGGACTTTTTAGAGTTTGTTAATTATGAATTCATTTTGTTTTTTTTTTTGTTGTTTTATGGAAAGGTTGTTGCATTACAAACTTGTTAGTTATAATTTTATTACATTTGATTATAATTTTTATTAGTTTTCCTTGTATATAAAGGCCTAATTTAGCCTATTTAAAACAAAAATATAAAATATAACATTTAAATATTTTAATGCGAATAAGGCTTTTAAATAGGCTTATAGGCCAGGCCATGATAGGCCGTAGGCCAGGCTCAGGCCGAAAAAAAAGCCTATGATAGGCCGTAGGCCAGGCTTAGGCCTAAAAAATTCATCGTAGGCCAGGCTCAGGCCTTTCAAAGCCTAGCCTGGCCTGGCCTATTCCCACCCCTAATTGTAGTACAACTTTTTGTTAGCTAGCGAAGCTCCAGAAGGTTGGTTCTTGTTGTGGTCAAAATAATGGTAATGAGATTAAAACGTCATAAAAAAACACATTTTTTGAGGATATGTAAAAGGGATTTCCCATCAATGAAGAGCTTGTAAAGAATGTCTACAAAGGAATTTATATTAGATATTTTTGAAGAAAATTCGCAGTGGATAAATAAAAACACTTTTAGAGAAAAAAGAAACTTTTACAAGTTATTTAGGATTTCACATTGCTCAAAAATAAAAAAAAAAACACTTTAAATTTTTTTTTCCTTCTATAAACAAAACAATATCCATAAATGGAGAAATCGAGTATTTTAAAGAGAAATTGAGAAGGTTAAAAATATGAGAAAATAGATTTATTTGACTAACTAAGTGAGTGAAACAACAAACTAAAATTTGAAAAAAGTTAGTGAAAGTTTTCTAGAACAGTTATCGATCACCTAGTGTCAACGATAGCGTTGTTTGTGTTTCCTCTCCCTTCTACAGCGGTGGCTGCAATTAGCTCCCTTCTTTATTTTATTAGGGATCACATACATCGACAAGTCCATTGGTCCCATTATTTATTTTATATTGTACTACTATTATTATTTTTCTTTTGCTAAAAAAAAATTAATAGTTACTTCATCTCATTTTTCTCATTTTTAATACTACTCCAAACATCATTTAATTTTCAAAACATAACTAATATATGATAAATTAGAGTAAATAAAATAATTAACCTTTAAAATGTTATGAGAAATTTTTTTTGAATTTTTTTTTGAATAAAATAATAAATGTTATGAGAATTAATAGTTACTTCATCTCATTTTTTTTTTACTTTTTTTTCCATTTTTTTTTCTTGAAGGAAAATGTTATGAGAATGTAAGAAAGTGAATGCAATGATTTTACATTTAATTAAAATATTTTATTACCTCCTAATATTCAATCACTTTTTCTAAAAAAATGAAGAGAAGAAGAAAAACATGTTGTAAAATAAAATAAAAGATGAAACATGCATGATTATGCAATGCATTATGATAAAAATAAGATATAGCTAGAGTAAGTTTTTTTCCATATATAAATGTGCCCTACATGGTTCTTTTCTTAATTGATGGTTTTTTTTTATTGTGAACCTTTATTATGGGTGGCTCTATAGTTCTAAATCGGTTCCTAGAGCACACAACTCAATTCCAAAATATTAAACCAATTAATAGGTAAACTATTAAAATGGAAATATTTTAGAAAAGGTCAACTCTAGGTGAGACTTTCATGATAACCAAACAGGATGTACATCCAGAAGATTATCATTACACAGTCTCTAACTTATCTTAGGTTTGCACTCAGCCCGGGTATAGAGCCCATTCATAAGTGTGTGAGTCGTGTTAGGGTAGTGTATAGAAAAATAAATAAGATAAAAAAAATCATTGCAATAAAAATAAATTGACAAAACACATAAAATTATATTTACAATATAACAAAATAAAAATAATAATAGGGGTAATATAAATAAAATAATAAATAATAAAATAACTATATATAATTAATTAGATTGAGCTTGACTCTCAAATGTCCCCAGTGGAGTCGCCAGCTGTCGCGTCCGGTTTGTCCGCGAAAAAAAAGAGTCGCCACCAATTTTATTTTTATTAAAGGAAAAATTGGATAAAACCTAAAATAATATTTTTGAACCAAAAAATTGGATTCGGGAGTCGATTACGAGTAGAGAAGTATTATCGCCCTAAAAAAAATTAAATTATTTACATTTATGAAAGAAAAAAAAATATTTGTTTTATTAATTTGGTTTGACAAGGGAAAGACCTTGCTCCTACGTATCCCCAGGTGTAATAGGGAAATCAAAACTCACGTAGTTCTTGGGTAGAAAATATTTATGTGTTGACCGATTTTATTATTATTTTTATTTATATATGTATCAAAAAATAAAAATAAAATGTAATAATAGTAATAATGATGATGATGATAATAATAATAATAATAATAATAATAATAATATTTATTAATGGATTATATCTTCTATATTTGTTTTAAAGTAAAGAACAAAAATTAATTTTTCTTTTTTAAAAAATAACATAATGTGGCGGTATGTGAACGAGACAGATTGACACGACGGTGAAATAATCTGTTAAATTATTTGCTCGTACGTTGTCGGATATGTCGCGACACAAAGGCCACCCACGATTGAGAGTGAGTAATACGGTGCGACGAGCGATTATGAATTTCATCCGGCGGCCGCAACCATTAATTCTAATCCTAAAGGTGAAAACATTTATATGTTGTTATGATTTTTTTTTTTAGTTATAAAGACGTATTATGAATATTATATTACAATATGGTGCAATTTATTTTCTCGACATATAAACATCAATTGGTTATATTTTTTATTATTATTTTTGTGTTGCAAAGAAAACAATTTTAGGATTAAACGATTCTTTAAAAAATAAAAGCTTAACACATGAGTTTACTTTTTACAAACATAAAAAAAAAAAAAAAAGAAAGCGAAATAAAATATATTTAAAAAAAAAAAAGATGCAAAAACAAAACAAAAGACTAATAAGCAGGAAATTAGAGGAAAAAAGAAAAAGAAAAATGATACCTTACTCCTTAATTGTTGTTTTGCTAGACCGATTGTTTCAAGATTAGATTTTCTTCTTCTCTTTTGCCTACTAATCTCTCTATTTTTTATGTGCTCTCAATTTATGTTTCGAATTCTGTCCCCCTTTGTCTTCTTGTGGCCGACTATTTATAGACTTTTTGGTATAGATTTCAAAAGACAAAAGAATAATTGTCAATTGATTACCATTAATCTATTTTTTTTGGTTTCTTTTCTTTTAATTGGCCACAATTATACCGATTCTTATTGCTATTGATTCATTTCTTCGGTTCTCTTTTCTATTCATTTGATCCCGATTATTCTGATTTTTATGACTATCAATCAATTTCTTTTCAGTTTTTTTTTCATTTATTTTGATCATCATTGCATCGATTTTTATGATCATCAATTCATTTCTTTTCAATTTCCTTTATTTTTATTTCTTATTATTATTTTTATATTTTACAAAATAGTCTGAACAAGAATTAGAGGCAAACAAGAACCGAAAACACTTGTGATTTTTAAAAGTTTATATTTCTTCACATATATTTATATATTTATATTTATTATTATTATTTCCTTTTTAATAAAAAGTAAAAATCGGATAAAATTAGGTGTCAACAGCTGCCCCTCTTTACTTAGAATTTACTTGAGAATCAAAGTGAAAATAAGTAAAGATAACAAATTCTAATTTTGTCCGAAAAATAATTTTTAGAAGAATTCGTTTCGTTTTCCCGACTTCAAGATGCGAGTCATTTTCTCGACTTCGGGTGCGATTCGTTTTCCCAACTTCAACATGTGGGTCGTTTTCTCGGCTTCTAGGTGTTTGTCGTTTTCCCAGCTTCAACATGCGGGTTGTTTTCTCGGCTTCGGGTGCGAGTCGTTTTCCCGGCTTCAACATGCGGGTCGTTTTCTCGGCTTAGCAACCATTCGTAAAGGAGAAAAAGTGAATGGCGAGCCATTTTGTCATCCAAAACATCGATGTGATGTAACGAGAAATCATCTTTAAGACTGGCTTTCTTAAGGTCCTTATCATCGACACACATTCGAATTTTGCCTTCCCTTTCAACACCGGTACAATATTGGCTATCCATTGGGGATAATTTGCCACATCGAAGAACCCAGCGTCAAATTGTTTTTTTTTTACCTCTTTGTTCGCCTTAATTCTTGTTTAACCGAAGAAAAATAGGTTTTAAGGGAAATATATGCTCCATTATGCTAGTATCCAAACCATATAAAGGAGAAAAAGTGAATGGCGAGCCATATTGTCATCCAAAATATCAATGTGAGGTAACGAGAAATCATCTTTAAGACTGACTTTGTTAAGGTCCTTATAGTCGACACACATTTGAATTTTGCCTTCCTTTTCAACATAGGTACACTATTGGCTATCCATTGGGGATAATTTGCCACATCGAAGAACCCAACGTCAAATTGTTTTTTTTTTACCTCTTTATTCGCCTTAATTCTTGTTTAACCGAAGAAAAATAGGTTTTAAGGGAAATTTATGCTCCATTATGCTAGTATCCAAACCATACATATTCTGATATGACGAGATAAAAATATCTTTGTATTCCTGTAGAAGTTGGATTAGTTGATGATATACTTATTTCTTTAAGATAGTGTCGACTTTAACTTCCTTTCTATTTTCATCACCGATCGAAAGATCGTCTCTAACTATTGCAATATGAGTTTTTTTTGTCTTTGATGCATTTTGGAAACTATGTTGAATGTCACAGATGGAAATCATTTCGGATCTAGGGTATCAATTTTAAATCCGAGCTAACTTTTCTTTTTGGCCAATCTTTGCTTGTCAACTTTGGTTGGTTCGTAATCTAAACTCCTTTTATCTCTATTCTTATGAAGTTTTATCAGTCCTTTGATAAGTTCTTCATTCTTCCCCAAACTGTATCATGGATGATGCCCTCTACTTAACATGAATTTAACCACCATAATAGTTGTGTTTGATAAATGTGGTTCTATTTTGTCGTTTCGATGTAAGCGGTGCCCACGATTTCTAGTGTTTGGAAGGAGGTCTCCATAGCTTACTCTATTATCTCAACGTACAGTGTGGTGGAAAACTTACTCACCAACGAGTCTTCCTCTTCTGACACGATTATCAGCTGGTCATATACCATATGCTTTACCTTTTGATGTAGGGTTGATGGCACCATATCGGTAGAATGGATCCATGGTCTCCTCAATAAGCAGTTATAGGCGGGTATGATATCCATCAAATGAAACGTGATTTCAAAAGTGACCGGACCTATTTGCATTGGGAGTTCAATTTATGCCATCATTTCTCTACGACTCCCATCGAAAGCTTTAACAAGGATTCCTTATATCATATGATCGAGGCACATTACTGATACGTGCAACGCTTTGTTATGGTCTCTCTTCGACAGACAGTTCGTCATCTATGAAGGTTAGATGATTGTTAGTAGTAATGTTATTTACGATGCCTCCAAATTTGTCAAAAGTGATATCTTGAGTGACGTGAGCTTTATTTAGTATTTTAAGTAATAGCTTCCTATGGGACTCATAATTCATCATCAAATATATTAATCAAGTTTTTGTGGGGGCGACTTAGTTCTTAAATTAGAGGCTGAAGGCCAATCATCCCAACTTATAAATCAGAGGATGAGGGCCAATCATCCCTGCTCTTAAACCAGAGGATGCGGGTTAATGTCCCGTCTCTTAGATAATAGGGTGTGAGTTAGTGTCTCAAATTTAAATTTAACCACTAAATATGAAATGTCATGAATGTATTTAATGAATGGACATTTTCCTTCATTTTCATCTTTTTTTATTTCTTTGCAATCAACTTTTTTTTCAATTTATTTTTATTTCTTTCACCTCTTCACGAACATGATCCTAGACTCATGGATGAAAAATGTGCATCACTTCAAATAAATGGTGGTGATTGTCCTTTTGATCTTTGAAGAGATTTTTTCCTTACATCATCGACATAATCTTTAGTTGCCACTGCCTTACATGTAAAGACATCATACTAGTTTTGGCCTCTTTACATTCACATAATTTGTGCCCCAACATATGATTATCATAAAAATGCATTTTGACAAAAAAGATTTATAACACAAGAAAGTAGTGAATGAAGGTTCAGACAATGATATTTAATGAGAAAATATATGGTACAAAAAAATGATTCATAGAAAGAAAAGAAGATAAGGTGATCTAATGTGGGTAAATGACCCAATTTGTTAGTAATTTTTCATAAAAGAAGCGTGCTAATAAATCATTCCACAATTTCAATAGCATTATTGACCCACTTTGGAGGATATGATTTGCCTCAATTTATCTTCACAACCTTTCAGAATATATTGACTCAACTTCGATCCATGTAAGCCATATTATTTGCACATTTTCCTTTATAACTTCTTCATTCTATTTATTTATTTTTTGCCCTAATTTTTAACCAGGTAGCCCTTTTGGGTTTTTGACCTAAAAGGTCTTCCTTCATTTACACCTAGGTTGCCCCTTCTTTTTTTTTTGACCTAGCAAGTCTTTATTCGACTTTATATCCTCACTTTTCCCAGGTTGTCCTTTTGGATTTTCTGCCTCGTTGTTATTTACTTATTTTTGTACCCTAATTTTTGCATAGGTCGCCCTTTCAGGTTTTCAACCTAGCGGGTATTCATTATTATTTTTTGTACCCTAATTTTTGCCTAGGTCTCCCTTTCAGGTTTTCAACCTAGCTGGTATTTATTATTATTTTTTATACCCTAATTTTTGTCTAGGTCGTCCTTTTGGATTTTCAACCTAGCGGGTCTTCATTTAGATGTAATACTTTTTGAAGCATCAATGTGTGAAAGTAGTGATAAGTCCTCTTGATCCATATTGGTGTAGATCATAGCAAAACTTGAATGTATTGGTATTAGGGCTCATATAGTTGGGAGTCCACTTATGTGCTAGTCCTTTTAAATATGTGAAATCTTATTGAGTGCTAATTCTTTCTTTTGAAGCTATGAAGTTCATATGTTCTTCTTTTAAGATATTTTGAAATAACTGTCCTTGATATGAGGCAGTCAACATTTTTCTTGACTTGAATTCCGTTGGTCAACACATATCATTACTCTTGATAAAAGGATTTTTTGTTTGAACAAGTCGCAATGCCTTTATTCTATATAATAATAATAAAAGGGTGTCCCAATTATAGTATGATTCTCAGGGAGGGTGTCCCACTGTTACGAGATAATATTTGGTACGAGAATTTTCTATCTAGCTTTCTTCTACATTTGATAGTAAGCAAGATGGTCGTGACTTTCATTCTTGTGAGTGACTATTCTTCATCATGACTTATTTTTAACATTGAGGGGAAGGACATAATGGAAAATGACTTCAACTTTTAGACATTTGTCTAATGTGTACATATAAATGAACATCTTCTTATCCCAAATTTTACATTTTTGATTCATCTGGTTGATGATTAGGTCAAATCCCAATATGCTTTCAACATTTCACTTTTGATTTGTAGGCATCTAGAATAGTCATGGTACAAACTTCAAATTCCTCCAAGTGATTTGTATATTCAAAGTACAATTAGATAATGATAAAGATAAAACTACCTTTCTAGGGGATTAACATGACGTTAACTGCATGTTACCACATATTGAGGTCCATACAAATAAGAGATTTTATTTTTATCGTTCTCATCCCATTCAGTGGAATTAATAGCATGACTGAAATTATGTAATGAAATCTTAGCAAACTTATTTATAACTGAACTACTTACAAATATGTATGGTACATGGTTAGAATAAGAGAAATACATATAATGTTGGGTAATAAATGGTTAAATATATGAGGGGTAGAAAGGAAGAGACAACAAAATGCATTTAGTGATATTCATAATATTAAGGAAACAAAAGTGTGTCAATATAATAACATATCGTAAGACTTTATATTTATCAATATTATTGGTGTTGTAGAATTAAAATTCATAAGAGAAACTGATAATATCTTCATTGTCGACTTTGCCCCTTGGATAGACTCATTAAATATATGCAATATCATCAATGTCTTCAACATAATGTTTAGTCGACTAAAAGTGTGTCAATATAATAAAGCATTGGAAGACTTTATACTTAGCAATATTATTGGTGTTGTAGAATTAAAATTCACAAGAGAAACTAATAATATGTTTATTGTCGAATTTGCCCGTTGGATAGACTCATTAAATATGTGCAATATCATCAATGTCTTCAACACAATGTTTAGTCGAGGTTTTTTTTCAATTGTCCTTAAAGGTTCATACAAGACTTGATATTTTTCTTTAGATTGGTGAATTTTTTTTTCATGACATTAAAGTAGTAAGCGATAATGATGAAAGTTCAACATAGACGACCCAACTTCTAGAAGTCCACCTGTGGTGAAAAGTCAAAAACGTATGTCCATGACTTAGAAGTAGGGGGGAGAATGAAGATGAATCTCATTAGTATCATGTTCAGATCTTGTAGACAAGTTACTTGAGGTAGACCTAGACTAAAGGTAAAAATTGTTGGACTTATGAAATCAAAGGGTAAACATGAGTTCTACGTATTCATGCATGATTCAGATAATCTTGTTAGACTTATTGATGTTCATCCATGATATAGACATAGGGTCTTTCAGTTGATCCAGATAGTCTTTGTATGCTTCAATTCATCCATGATTTTAGCCCGAGAACATGTTCGGTAAGGGTGTCATGATACTTTTTTTTCTTTTTTTTGTTGCTTTTTTTCCATTTTTTTCTTGAAGGAAAATGTTATGAGAATGTAAGAAAGTGAATGCTATGATTATGCATTTAATTAAAATATTTTATTACCTCCTAATATGCAATCACTTTTTCTAAAAAAATGAAGAGAAGAAGAAAAACATGTTGTAAAATAAAATAAAAGATGAAACATGCATGATTATGCAATGCATTATGATAAAAATAAGATATAGCTAGAGTAAGTTTTTTTTCCATATATACATGTGCCCTACATGGTTCTTTTCTTAATTGATGGTTTTTTTATTGTGAACCTTTATTATGGGTGGCTCTATAGTTCTAAATCGGTTCCTAGAGCACACAACTCAAATCCAAAATATTAAACCAATTAATAGGTAAACTAATAAAATGAAAATATTTTAGAAAATGTCAACTCTAGGTGAGACTTTCATGACAACCAAACAGGATGTACATCCAGAAGATTATCATTACATAGTCTCTAACTTATCTTAGGTTTGCACTCAGCCCGGGTATAGAGCCCACTCATAAGTGTGTGAGTCGTGTTAGGGTAGTGTATAGAAAAATAAATAAGATAAAAAAAATCATTGCAATAAAAATAAATTGACAAAACACATAAAATTATATTCACAGTATAACAAAATAAAAATAATAATAGGGGTAATATAAATAAAATAATAAATAATAAAATCATTAAATATAATTAATTAGATTGAGCTTGACTCTCAAATGTCCCCAGCAGAGTCGCCAGTTGTCGCGTCCGGTTTGTCTGCGAAAAAAAGAGTCGCCACCAATTTTATTTTTATAAAAACGTAAAATTGGATAAAACCTAAAATAATATTTTTGAATCGAAAATTTAGATTTGGGAGTCGATTACGAGTAGGGAAGTATTATCGCCCTACAACGTCCATTATAACGGTTACCCTATAATTAATTATATACAAACTATTTATTTATTTATTTTTACCCCAAAAAGAATAATAAAAAATTAAATTATTTACATTAATGAAAGAAAAAAATATTTGTTTTATTAATTTGGTTTGACAAGGGAAAGACCTTTCTCCTACGTATTCCCAGGTGTAATAGGGAAATCAAAACTCACGTAGTTCTTGGGTAGAAAATATTTATGTGTTGACCGATTTTATTATTATTTTTATTTATATATGTATCAAAAAATAAAAATAAAAATGTAATAATAGTAATAATGATGATGATAATAATAATAATAATAATAATAATAATAATAATATTTATTCATGGATTATATCTTCTATATATTTTTTAAAGTAAAGAACAAAAATTAATTTTTCTTTTTAAAAAAATAACATAATGTGGCGGTATGTGAACGAGACAGATGGACACGACGGTGAAATAATCTGTTAAATTATTTGCTCGTACGTTGTCGGATATGTCGCGACACAAAGGCCACCCACGATTGAGAGTGAGTAATATGGTGCGACGAGCAAGGATGAATTTCATCCGGCGGCCGTGACCATTAATTCTAATCCTAAAGGTGAAAACATTTATATGTTGTTATGATTTTTTTTTAGTTATAAAGACGTATTATGAATATTATATTTCAATATGGTGCAATTTATTTTCTCGACCTATAAACATCAATTGGTTATATTTTTTATTATTATTTTTGTGTTGCAGAGAAAACAATTTTAGGATTAAACGATTCTTTAAAAAATAAAAGCTTAACACATGAGTTTACTTTTTACAAACAGGAAAAAGAATAGAAAGCGAAATAAAATATATTTAAAAAAAAGATGCAAAAACAAAACAAAAGACTAATAAGCAGAAAATTAGAGAGAAAAAAAAAAGAAAAATGATACCTTACTCCTGAATTGTTGTTTTGTTAGACCGATTGTTTCAAGATCAGATTTTCTTCTTCTCTTTTGCCTACTAATCTTTCTATTTTTTATGTGCTCTCAATTTATGTTTCGAATTCTGTCCCCCTTTGTCTTCTTGTGGCCGACTATTTATTTCAAAAGACAAAAGAATACTTGTCAATTGATTACGATTAATCTATTTTTTTGGTTTTTTTCTTTTAATTGGCCACAATTATACCGATTCTTATTGCTATTGATTCATTTCTTCGGTTTTCTTTTCTATTCAATTGATCCCCATTATTCTGATTTTTATGACCATTAATCAATTTCTTTTCAGTTTTTTTTTTTCATTTATTTTGATCATCATTGCATCGATTTTTATGACCATCAATTCATTTCTTTTCAATTTCCTTTATTTTTATTTCTTATTATTATTTTTATATTTTAGAAAATAGTCTGAACAAGAATTAGAGGCAAACAAGAACCGAAAACACTTGTGATTGTTAAAAGTTTATATTTCTTCACATATATTTATATATTTATTATTATTATTATTATTATTATTATTATTATTATTATTATTATTTCCTTTTTAATAAAAAGTAAAAATCGGACAAAATTAGGTGTCAACACTACTCCAAACATCATTTAATTTTCAAAACATAACTAATATATGATAAATTAGAGTAAATAAAATAATTAACCTTTCACTACGCCAAAAATGGTATTTTACAGCGCTTTTTTTAAGCCATTTACAGCGCTTTTTCAAAAAATTAAGCGCTTTTTTTTAAAGCCTATTACAGCGCTTTTTTTAAAAAGCGCTGTAAAAGACATTCTTATTTTATTTTTTTAAAGCCTATTACAATGCTTTTTTTAAAGAGCGCTGTAAAAGACCTCCTTATTTTACTTTTTAAAAGCCTATTACAGCGCTTTTTTTAAAAAGCGCTGTAAAAGACCTTGTTATTTTATTTTTTAAAAGCCTATTACAGCGCTTTTTTTAAAGAGCGCTGTAAAAGACCTCCTTATTTTACTTTTAAAAGCCTATTACAACGCTTTTTTAAAGAGCGCTGTAAAAGACCTCCTTATTTTATTTTTTGAAAGTCTATTACAGCGCTTTTTTACAGACTTTTTAAAGCGCTTGTCCAAAAGCGCTGTAAAAGACCTCCTTATTTTTTTTTAAAAACCTTTTTACAGCGCTTTTCCAAAAAGCGCTCTAATAGGTCCTTTAATTATGTGAAATCAAAGTCTTTTACAGCGCTTTTTTTTACAGCGCTTGTCAAAAAAGCACTGTTGTATCCTCCGTTATTTTTAAAATATCATACAACAGCGCTTGTATTTAATAAGCGCTATAAAAGACGCGCTATAAAATGTCATTTTTGGCGTAGTGTTTAAAAAAATAAATATTACTAACAATTGAAACACTCATATTCAAAATAATAACTATAGTTATACCTATTTTTTTAAAAGCACTCAAATACTACCATCATTAGAGAATACTCAAAATCACAAAATAAATAATATAACATCAACACTTTATATTAATTACTAAATTATAATAAGATTATATAAAATCACAATGCTATAACAAGTATATCAAAATAAAGGGAATCAAACACAACATTACTAATATCTTAAGATAATTATTTATAACATAAGTCCAACACACAAGAAAATATTTTACAACATTACTCATATTCAAATGCATATTTAATTTTAGTCAAATGCACATATAAAGAAAATTCATCATAAAAATAATTAACATATATTTTGAAATAGTTTTAAAACCAAATTAATTATCTAAAATTCAATTTAATTAATAAAATAGTTTATTATAAAATTTTAGGTGTTACAACTAGCATCAGAGAGAAAGAGATTAAGAAGTAAAAGAGTTCCCAAAGAGTCATCTCTGAGTTATTTTGATCAAATAAGTTATTTTTCCTCTAACACTTGCATATTAATGAATAATGGAGATCGGAGAAATTGTGCGTCTAAAAAATGATAGTAAAGTGGTGGCAAAGAGTGTCAAAGAAGTTGACAATATTATAGGCTTGACATTTAATGGGGATAATAATGTAGTCAATGTATTAACTCAAATAGATAAAAGATATATAATTAATGTTGGAATGAAGGCGCAATATCTTTAAGAATGTTGGGATGAAGATATTATTTTCTAATATTAGATGTTGGGTAAAGGTGGCAAAAAGAAAGGAGATGAAAACTTTGATTTTAATAAATAAACCAGAAATTCTGTGTATTCCAAAAAGAAATACTTAAGTGGCGGATTATATATTATGTGAAAGGTTGTGGGATGGTACAAACGTGAGATTATCTTGGTCTTCTTCGACGGGCTACTTACTTTATGAGACAACAATTTATGGAAGGCTGAATATACTAGGAATATTAATCATGTGTTGATTGTCTTAGTGCAAATGTGAATATTTTAACTACAATATTCTAATTGATGTTTTGATGTTAGTAAAAATTATAAGAACAATCATTCCCTAGCTATATTTGTTAGTGGGCATATTAAGTTAAAAGAAAATATTTATATCAATTACTATCTATTTTAAGATAGCATACTTTATAATTAAGCTAGATATAATAATCTAAAGTGTTAATTAACATGAAGAATATTATTACCTAATGTACGAATAATTATGTTTACTAATAGAGCAAGTCATTATATATTAATGAGAGACATTGCAACGAAGGTCTAATCGTTCATATCCAAGTCAAAAACAAAGAATATATAAGTCAATGAATGATCATCTGATCACAAAAGAAAAGAGCGCAAATATGATCATTTGTCTCTAACACAAGTCAACTATGAGTCAAGACTTTTGTTGATCACCTAATTTGAAGAACAAGAGTAATATATGAATCAAACTCCAGAGAAAGTCAACGCTCTAATAAAAGTTGAATCCTCTTGTGAAGAAAATGATTTTTGAAATTCAATGAAACATTGTTTCCTTCGTTACAACTATCATCTAGAAAAGTCAATGCCTCTAGTCAAGCGACGATATGCTACGATTTCCCCTAGAGATGCAAGCAAGAGTCTGAATCAATTGCCTTTGATGAATACAAGCAAGCGTTTGACTAAGCTGCCTTCGATGACTACATCAAGCGTCTAATTTTGTCTGCCTCTAAAGAAAGTCAACCATTTTGAAAAAGTCAACACTATGACAAAATCAACTCCTATAAATAAGTCAACATTATGATGAGAGTTAATGATCTAATGACAGTCAATCCTCTGGAAAGCGAAGTTATGCACATGTTCTAATAATAATTCAGAATCTGCACGCTCTGATAGTTTGTAAGACAATGATCTAATAATCCTATATTTTGACCTCGTACCCTCTTCCTCTTCAGTTTTCATACAAGTTATGAGTAATGATTTCTAGGATTGTTATTTGATTTAAGCTTAACAAATAAATTTATCTTTAACAATTCATTGTTGAAATCCATGAAGATATAGATTGTCTTTCTGCTATGAAGTACAAAGGCCATACCCTAAATACTCTATAAAAGGACATGCTTCCTTACTCGGAGCCTAGAGATACAGCGAAAAGATTACTCATAGCTTGAAGAGGCATAACAAAGAATAGTTGTATACTGTTGATTTCATAGCAAATTAAGTCCTTGACTTTGCTGAAGTAAATTCTCCGTGTAAGAGGAATGATAGATGTAGCAATAGTTGTTGTGAACTACAATCAAAATACTTGTGTCTCTTCTCTTTCTCCACTCTATTATTTGTTTAAAGTTCCTTATGATTCAACTTTATTTTACCACAAAATAATTTACAATCTTAAGTCGAATGTTTTGGTATAAGAACACATATTTATGTTCAGCTATCAAATTTGATTTTCATAAATGGTCAACACAATTCAAACCCCTTTTCTTGTGTTTTCTAGCATCTTCAGATTGTACATGGGCGACAGAAGGAAAATAGTCACGAGATTTTAGTGGAAAATGTTATTGGTCCATGTGACATTCCTTATAATCAAGATACTTAGATATACTTGCGAAAGATAGGTTTGTGGGATCATTTTTAGTAGACTTTCCTTTATATGGTTGTAAGTTTAAACATACTTGACTAGATAGGTCAATTATAATCAAGATGCACAAATTTTGTTGTTTGAGGAGTGGTGTAGGATTTGGCCAAATTTCATTTTTCATGACCTGAATAGAGGGCTCTCAAATCATTGTCTACTTGTTCATTATGATGATCTTGAATGAAGATGAGATTAGAGAATGTTGATATCTATCACTACAATTACTTTCATTATCCACATTGTGTTTTAGTATTCCCCGTCATAAATCTTGTTTTATGTAGTTAAAATAAGGTGAGGTTAGTACAGTCGATGACTTACTCCACTACAACCAAACCAGTTGGAACTTCTTAACTGTCACTTCAAGTGTTTCGTATTTTTTATCAAACGTTATCTTGCTCCTTGTATTATAAGGCCTCCATAAGCAACCAAAATTACATTCTCTAAATTTCTCAAGAATACTAGAAGACCCTGCAACTTAATTTGGGTTTGTACAATACCTCTCTAAGTTACCACCAACAAAGCGCACATGTTACACTATTGAGGATATAGTATTATCAAAGCCTCTCCAAGATGAGTATTGTTCAAAGCTCAGGCTATATCACTTTCAGTAACACTAACTCAGTACACTCGAGCAATATTGAAAGTGATAAGTGTTTACTATCTTTCAAGACCATACTACTTTCAACAAATTTGGCTCAATACAGTCAAGCACAAGTTTGAGTTTGAATCCGATGTGATAAAATACATACCTATGATTCTAACTCTCATAGAGATAATATTACAATTTCAAATCCTATATCAATTCAAGTAGCACAGTTCAATCAAAACTAATTGTGACTCTACTTGATTTATTTATAGAGAAGTTCTAATTACTCGACTAAGGGAGGATATAATATTTGCTTTCGTGTTCATGACTTTTTCTTGATATGATTTATCAAGTATGAACATTGTTTTTCTTTATCTTGTAGGGGAATTATGAAATAGGCTTTTAAAACTCTTTTAAAATCATCCTCACAAGTGAAAAAATCCAATAGCCAAGGCCACAAAAGAACACAAATTTCACATATGATTTCATGTGTTTAACTCTTGAAACGTGGAGGAGGATACAAATCATCAACACAAGGACATATTTTTGGCCCAACTAAGAAGGAGCCCTAGATAATCAAATTTAATTCAATTAATTGTCAACTCTCATTTATTTAATGAAATCATATTTAGTTAAATAAATTATAAATATATTAATATATCAAATCATACTTAATATGATTAACCTATAATTAAATCAAATTTTACCCTAAACTTTAAACCAAAATTAAAATAAAAATTAAAATGCACTAATTTTGAAAGAGATTTTTAGCGGTCCCAAAATAGAGTATCAAAAAATTCCTTTTAGAATATAAGGCTCAGGATGTCACTGTCACAGTTACACGAGACGTTGCATAAAAATTCTTCATTAAAAATCGTCTAATATCAAATATAGTTGAGGTTTCTTAAACAAATGTTTCTAACATAAAAACATGTTCAAAACATAGAGACAATTAATTTTTATCTCTAAATAAAAGATCGAATGTAACACATTGATCGATAGAGTTTACACAATAAAAATTAGTTCATAACTAAAAAAAAAACACAACAAATTACTCTCACCCAATATCACCTATAAGAGCATGGATCACCAACCGATAACCTGAAGTAATTGTGCCTCTCGTTAGCACCAAACACAAGCAACGAGGGATGAGCTTCAAAAACATGTAATAGTATAAAATAATTAATAAGAACATGTAAAACATTAATTAAACACTGTATCATATCAAATCACAATTAACAATAATAATCAAGGTAAATCATTGATAGAATCCACAACGTTATGTAAGTCAACACAAAAATCAAGTAATGTTATGCATGATTTTATACTCTAGACTCCTCCTCTTTCTTTGGTACCATTCTAACTCTGAAGTACTTGATTAGGAGGCTTGATACTATGCCACCACACAAGTGGGCGGACAATTCAAATTGGCCATGTTATCATTCATCCTCTCAGCTCAACCCGAGACACATATACGCGACAATCGAGGTAAACATGTGTTGCATGGTATCTCCCAACATTTGGAGTGCTACCTCAAATCCATCTAGGAATTCCCCACCCGAATACCTCCAAGGTCTAACAATCTTGCCTTAAAGCTCAACAACATACCGCCACGTTCAAACTCATTTAGTTGTATTTCTCTGAAATCACTAGCCTTGATTTTAATTCTTTGATTTAATGAAACGTTTATGTTCTTATTTGTTTGATTAAGTAGAGATTTTTCGTAGTTTTGCGTTGTTACTTTATTTTAGTTCAGTGCTGAATTTTGGTAAGAAATCAACATGACCTATGGGGAGTATTTCAGCCATATCTAGAGTTGTAGATGTCCAATTAGAGTCAAACCAAGTGCAAGTGAAAGCTGCGATCCATACCTACAACTTTCATGAAGCTATCGGAACCAAATTCAAACTCGAAAGAGGAGGAAAATGTAGTATACGTCAGACAGCAGATGTTGTGCGCCTGAAGCGCAACAACCGTGCCTGAGGTGCATTTCTTGCCTTTCAGCACTGCCAGTGCACGCCGAAAGCGCATTTTCTGCACCTGGGGCGCATGGACGCGACATCATTTATTAAAAACACAATTTTTCACTTTTTAGGTATCTTTTTGACCATTGGGAAGTTGGGAGACTTGTGCCCTAGCAGAGAAACTCAAAGATGGCCGTTTCTAACATCATTGGAGCAGTTTTATCAAGAATCATTCATGAATTATTCTTGTAATTCTTCTTTAATCCTTATCTTTTATAGAGCAGTTTTATCAACTATTGTCCCTTAATTCCTTCATCAATTTGTAGTCTAGAGATAGATGCAGGTCATGAAACCAATTAAACTATGTAACTAAATTATCGAACGAAGACTCAACTAATAATGATTCAAACGGTAGGTTTTGACAATAATTTAAAAATAACGAGACAATAACCAAACGGATCAAAGATCCTGTAAAAAGTGATATATGCTTGATTCTTTAATCTGATAGTAGAAGTCGACAAAATCACGATCGAAAATAACAATCTGTGTGATGCGAAATCCCTATTTGATTGGCGGCAGCGAGGTTTTAGAGACATATAGCATTTGCCTTTTATCTTTGTTTGTCTAAAATCAATTTAAATCAATATATTTAATATTAATAATTCAAATAAATTATTAGGATAAAAAAAATAAAATATAAAAAAAGCCATATAATATAATTTATTATAATATTACCATTAAATATTAATTAAATGTTTTTGGTGTTATACCTTTTATAATAAGAAAAATGTCAGGGATGAGTTTCACTTCGAATCCAACCTTGGTGTCTAATTTGATCCTAGTTATTGAATTCCTTTATTGAATTATTACCGAATTCTCTTCATTATTCTTGCTCTAATGTCTTAGTCACAAAACCTTTAATTCCAAAGTAACCCCTAATTCCTTAGTAGATTTAAGATTAGAATTAAGCATTACCGTACATGAATTCTCTTTTTAAACTACTGCCTCTACAACTAATTTAATTGGTTTCATGACCTGCATCTATGTCTAGACTACAAATTCATGAATTTTTCATCTCAAGCATTCGTAAAGTCCACTTCCATTTCAATATACAAATCGTAGAACATTTTAGTGTTGATCAAGCAATAAAAAGCCTTAAGCACATATATGAGAAAAATAATTTAATAAACTCATTCATATAACTAGAAATCAAATCATAAAAATAAGAGTTTCATCTTGTTACACTCATCCCTAACAAATAGGGTTTAGTTACTCATGACAGAGATATAAAAGATAGAGATTAGAGAAGAATTACAAGAAAGATTCATGAATGATTCTTGATAAAACTGCTCCAATGGCGTTAGAAATGACCGTCTTTGAGTTTCTATGCTATGGCAGAAGTCTCCCAACTTCCCAATAGTCAAAAAGATCCCTAAACAGTGAAAAATTGCATTTTTATGAATACTGATGCGCGTCGCGAGCCCCAGGCGCATGATTTACGCTACGGGCGCGCCTGCACAGTGCTGAAAGCCTGGAAATGCGCCTCAGGCGCAGCAGGCGCGCTTCAAGCACGCTTTGGCAGTGCTGAAAGGCGAGAAATGCGCCTCAGGCGCGGCTATTGCGCTTCAGGCGCACAACATCTGCTGTCTGACGTATACTGTATTGTTCTCCTCTTTTGAGTCTAAATTTGGTTCTGGTGTCTTCATGAGAGTTGTAGCTATGGATCGTAGCTTTCATTTTCATTTGGTTTGACTCCAATTGGACATCTACAACTCCAGATATGACTGAAAGACTACACAAAGGTCATGTTGATTTCTCACCAAAATTCAGCACTGCACTAAAACAAAGTAACAACGCAAAACTCCGAAAAATCTCTACTTAATCAAGGAAATAATAACATAAATATTTCATTAAATCAAAGAACTAAAATCAACAAAATATATCAAATGACTCCTTAAATTAACGAATGGTTAAAGATAAATAAGACTAAAATCAATGACAAATATGCATATGATGAAGAGTCATCATCTTTCCCTTTGTCTCCTTTCTCGAACCTCCTTTCGATTTGCTTTCGTAGTTTTTTCGATTTCTGGATCAAAGAAAAGTTCAGCTGAGGACTGGCCTCGCATACAAGGTTAGACAAATTGTGAGTAATGAACAGTTTTAAAATAAAGAAAAATAAATAATTAAGTTAAAATAAAACAATTTTAAAACATAATTGTTTTATTCAATAGTGATATGGCAATCATTTATAGGCTTTAGAAGCATTTAATGAAGGTCAAAAAGAGCTGTTGGTAGTGTTCTGTATTTTTTACTGAAACCAATATTTCATAATAAAATTAATCCAACCTTGAATTGATTTAAAAACTGCTTTGACTATTCTGTTACAGCTTTTAAATTAGTTTTGTCTTCTAGTTAAAGAGCCTTTGAAGTTTCTCCCTTAATCTTGGATGGTACAGTTTCAATCTTGAGTCTTGAATGTAGCCAAAAATAGTTTGGAGAAAGATTATAAGCCATTGCAGAAGAGAACATACTGCTGTTGGAATTATGCATAAAACGGAGATTGATTATCAATCTGGATATGTCATTTTGATCTTTCTGGATATTTGATGATCAATCTGAAGTTGTTGTTTTGATCATTCTTAATGTCTTGTCATATACCAATCGAACTTTCATGACAGTTTGATTTTTGGAGTTTCAAACTGTTTTACTTTGATTGTTTCGAGTCCTTTTGTTTTAGTGATCTGATAACCTTTTTGAGTTGGGATGAATCCTAATTGTTCCTTGCCATGTACTGATTCTATTTGAATAAATTTCCGAGGCAGAATCTTTGTTAAAGAGGTGGAGAATGATTGGTCAATATGTTGTGATGAACATTCTTGAAACTGGAGATCATTCTCTGTTTTCGTGCAGAATGTTCTCGTTGCTGTTTTTTCTGCTTTGCTTGATTTTGTTCTTAATTAAACTCTCTCAAAAGCACAAGTTAAATTAACATAACATTTTAGAATCATAATTAACTTTCTTAAATAACCTTTGTTTATTTTCATCAAAACTTTAAATATGGAGTTTGTCTCAACACTAATATCTTAGTGATAGAACCTATAATTCCAAAGTAACCCCTAATTCCTTTGTGGATTTAAGATTAGAATTAAGCATTACCGTACAAGAATTCTCTTTTTAAACTATTGTCTCTACAACTAATTTAATTGGTTTCATGACCTGCATCTATCCCAAGACTAAAAATTCATGAATTTATCATCTCAAGCATTCGTAAAGTCCACTTCTGTTTCAATATACAAATTGTGGAATATTTTATTGTTGTTCATGAAATAAAAAACATTAAGCAAATAGATGAGAAAAATAATACAATAAACTCATTCATATAACAATAAATCAAATTAGAAAAATAAGGGTTTCATCTTGTTACACTCATCCCTAACAAATAAGGTTTAGTTACTCATGACAAAGATAGAAAAGATAGACATAAGAGAAGAATTACAAGAATGATTCATGAATGAGTCTTGATAAAACTACTCCAACGGTGTTAGAAATGACCATCTTTGAGTTTCTCTGTTAGGGCACAAGTCTCCCAACTTCCAAATAGTAAAAAAGATGCCTAAAAAGTGAGAGAAAAAATTTTAATGTATGTTGTTGCGTCCCACGCCCCCCAGACGCACAACTTCTTTTGTTTGACGTTTTCTGTATTGTTCTCTTCTTTTAAGTCTGAATTGGGTTCCGAAGTTTTCATGAAAGTTGTAGCTATGGATCGTAGCTTTCATGTGCACTTAGTTTGACTCCAATTGGACATCTAAAACTCCAGATATGGCTGATATACTTCATATATATAATGTTGATTTCTCACAAAAATTCAGCATTGCACTAAAACATAAAGCAACGTAAAATTACAAAAAAAATCCCTACATAATCAAGGGAATAAACACACAAACATTTTATTAACTCAAAGAACTAAAATCAACAAAATATATCAAATAACTCCTTAAATTAACTAATGGCTAAAGATAAATAAGACTAAAATTGATGAAAAATATGCATATGATGCCTCTCTAAATTTCTATAGGTGAGTCTATCTAAAGTTCTCCTATAGCTAGGTAATCCACTCCACATGGAGTATAGATCTAATTAAGAGTTTATATTGCCTCTTTCTTTCATCGCTAAAGGAATCATGATACTCTAAATATAATAGCATGTTCATATGCTATCACTATGACTTGTTATTAAGCATTGAAGCTAATTCTTGGGATCTCTAGTCTTTTAGGTTGGGTTTCCATCATGAATGACTCATTGATATATATGAAATAGTCACATCATTTTGTATGTATTAAAGACTTTCTGTCTAGCTAATCTGTTCATCAAAGGATCTGCTAAATTCTCATCAATGCGTACATAATCCACTACAACAGCTTCTTTAGAAATTAATTATCTAATTGTGTTGTGCTTAAGACATATTTGTTGTCTCTTAAAGTTGTAATAAAGATTCTCAATAGTTGTGGTACTATCGTAGTGGATCAACATAGATGGCATAGGTTTTTCCCATAAAGGAACCTTAGCTAGCAAGCATCTCAACCAACTCGCTACTTCACTAACAATAGCTAGTGCTATCGTTTCAGACTCCATAATGGATTGAGCCAATATAGTTTGTTTCTTCAATTTCCATGATAAACACCACCGACTGTATTAAAAATTTAGCAATTGGTTGCTTTGCAGTCATTTGATAATGTGTTCCAATCAGCATCACTATGTCCTTCAAGGACGACAGGAAATCTTTGATAATGTAATCTAGGACTCATTGTCCTTTTTAAGTATCTCATGACTCTTTCGATAGCATGACAATGCTCCATATTAGGTCTACTGGTAAACCTGCACAACAGTCCCACGACGTAGGCAGTGTCAGGTCTAGTACAAGTAGTGGCATACTTGAGGCTACCAATGATGCTCGCATATTCAGTTTGTCTAACACCTTCACCAGTTTTCATGAAAAGCTTCACACTTGGATCATATGGTGTGCAAGCAGGTTTAGCGTCAAAGTATTTGTATTTCTTTAGGATCTTTTCAATATAGTGAGACTGATCCAAAGAAATTACCCTTTTTGACTTAGTAATCTTGATTCCAAGAATAACATTCGCTTATCTGAGGTCTTTCATATCAAAGTTTTTACACAACAATGATTTCACAATATTTACAACATGAGATATTTGTAATTAATATAGAGATATATGATAGTGCAAATGTCATTTTCATATTTGTAATAAATATATTTTTCACTTTCATTCACTTTAAACTCATTCGATATAATCAAGTTATCAAACTTTTCATGTCATTGCTTAGGAACTTGTTTAAGACCATACAAATATTTATCTAACTTACCAACCTTGTCTTCTTGTTCGTGAATTACAAAACCTTCAGGTTATTCCATATAGATTTCTTTTTCTAGGTCACCATTTAAAAAGGTTGTTTTGACATCCATTTGGTGTATCACCAAGTTCTAAATAGCTACTAGAGAAATGAGTACCTTAATGGATGTTATTCTAGTGACCGGTGAAATGATGTCGAAGTTGAGCCATGTTCTGTGTTGCTATAAGATAATGAGAGACAAAGGGATATTAGGGAGATAACATGTGGGAAGGTTGGAAGGAGATGATCACCATTACCAAATTATTACCAATTCTTCAAAAATGAATAAAAGAAGAGCAAGAATCATTAATTATGATTTAGGAGAATCAAAAGAAAGGAGATCATGTGACCACATTACCTCTATAATTATGACACTTTGATTAAGCTTAAATAGAGGGTTAATATTTGGTGTCTAAATAAAGTTTGACGTATGGTGTCAATTGATCCTCTTTCTCTCAATATATTTAATATATATATGTATAAGGTGAGAAATATATGATTCATTTTAGGCAGGAAGAATTCTCTATCAATATATGATGAAACTAGTAAGCGATGGTAGGTGGAGAATTGCTTACAAACTTTATGAAATGTTTGTTTGGTACAGTTTAAGTCATTAGATTACTCATATATAGTGGCTTAGCCACTTTTTGAATGAATTGAGGCTAGAGAAAGAAGATGTAATTGAAAGTAGCTTACAAAGAAAGAAAAATTTAGTGGAAAAATATATTCTTGATTTGATTGTTAATTTTTTAATTTCATCCCTTGGAACCACAATGAGATGTACTTTCATCCCACATTGTTTAAATGTTTTACATGTTAAAAGACTTAGATCATGAGCTAAAGAATAAAATGTAAAAGTTTATGTTGTAGTTTAGTTAATTTAAAATTAGTAGAAGATTGTTTTGAACCATATATTGGTTGTGTACTCTATTTTGCTCTTTATTTTGAAGATTTAGTATGTAAATTAATACCTTTATGTGGGATTTGTATTAAAGTCAAAATCATTATTCAAGGAAAAACATAACATTATAAAGTCAAAATCACTCAATGAAAATAAATATATTTCACTATAACATCAAATCATCAATGAAAAATTATTATCACACACCACACAATTTAATCACAACAAAACAATCACAAGAAAATGCAATGCTATGAATGAGCTTCGACTCTACTTCACAATGTCGTACCATTCTAACTCTGAAATACTTGGTTAGGAGGCTTGATACTATGCCGCAATCCCGATGGACGAACAATTCAGATTGGCCCTGTCCTCATAGATCCCTTCACCTCAACCCAAGACACATATACGCAACAGTCTTGCTTTAAGGCTCAACAGCAGACCACCACGATCAGGCTCATGGTGTTGCATGGTAGCTCCCGACATTTGGAGTGCTACCTCCAAGTCACCTAGGAATTCGCCACCCTAATACCTCCAAGGTCTAATAATCTTGCTTTAAGGCTCAACAACAGACCGCCACGATCAGACTCATTCAGTTGTACTTCCCTGGAATCACTAGGCTTGTCAGGCCCTACCTATATGATGACAAAATAATCTCCACTTTACAAATTCTCAATATTTATTTTCTCCCCTCATTGGCCTATGATACTCTATTAAGATTGTCATCTAAAACACAAATTGAAATCACCATTATTTTATCAACTATGGGGTTACTTCAATATTCTCATCAGAAATTTATAACATCACTATCATTTATCACACATCATCATCATCACATAAACTCATCACAAATTTATAGCACTACTATCATCAATCATACATCATCACATAAAACTTATCACAAATTTATAACATTACAATTATTAATCATACATCATCATCATCACATAAAATTATAACAACACATCCATCTTTTATTATCACATCACATAAACTCATCTAATCACACATATACATAAAATTAATTCGACAACCAATATCACAATAATATAAAATATCACACATTTAAAGAAATTAAATCAATCAATGTGACACCCTAAACCCCAAATTAATATCAACTTTTTATTTTAAAATTTATTTTTAAATTAATGTGGTAGCTCCCGACATTTGGAGTGCTACCTCCAAGTCACCTAGGAATTCGCCACCCTAATACCTCCAAGGTCTAATAATCTTGCTTTAAGGCTCAACAACAGACCGCCACGATCAGACTCATTCAGTTGTACTTCCCTGGAATCACTAGGCTTGTCAGGCCCTACCTATATGATGACAAAATAATCTCCACTTTACAAATTCTCAATATTTATTTTCTCCCCTCATTGGCCTATGATACTCTATTAAGATTGTCATCTAAAACACAAATTGAAATCACCATTATTTTATCAACTATGGGGTTACTTCAATATTCTCATCAGAAATTTATAACATCACTATCATTTATCACACATCATCATCATCACATAAACTCATCACAAATTTATAGCACTACTATCATCAATCATACATCATCACATAAAACTTATCACAAATTTATAACATTACAATTATTAATCATACATCATCATCATCACATAAAATTATAACAACACATCCATCTTTTATTATCACATCACATAAACTCATCTAATCACACATATACATAAAATTAATTCGACAACCAATATCACAATAATATAAAATATCACACATTTAAAGAAATTAAATCAATCAATGTGACACCCTAAACCCCAAATTAATATCAACTTTTTATTTTAAAATTTATTTTTAAATTAATGAAATTCTAAAAAAATAAATAAATAAACTTTCAAATATTTTTATTTTTAAAGGTAAGGAGTATCACGTAATCATGAACATGTCACATTAATCCAAAATTTTGGTCAAACTTAACAACTCGAAATCATAACAGTAGTAAACAAAATCATTTTTGAAGCGCGCATACATAAGTTTAATGATAAATGTAAATGTAGTCCCAACCCGATGTCACTATCAGAGCGGGAATTCCCAAACTAAAAGACATTAACAAAAAATAACATATAATAAAAGTCTTCAAGACAAGATGGCTTCTGCCATTCTGATGGTACAAGTCATCACCTACAGCTTGCAACTCGTCTATGTCCATCGCAAATGCCAAACACAAACAACGAGGGGTGAGTATCGAAATTATGTAATAGTATAAGAGAAACGAGGAGAACACACAATTAGTCAAATAAGCACAAACAAGAGAAACACTCAAGATCATAATATCAAAGGCTAATCTAAATCAATCACAATAAAGCAACCACAAGGATGAAATGCTATACATGTCCTATACTCTATACTTTTTCATCATTTGGTACCATTCTACTCTGAACTACTTGGTTAGGAGGCCTGATACTATACCACTACAAGAGTGGACGAACAATTCATGAATGGTCAAGTCCTCATAGATCCCCTCAACTCAACTCGAGACACATATACGCGACAGTCGGGGTACTCTTGTGTTGCACGGTAGTTCCCAGCCTTAGGGAATAACCCACTAATCCACTTAGGAATTCCCCACTAGATGTACCCCCAAGGTCTATCAGTCTTACCTTACAGTTCGACTGTATCCCTCCACGATTAGACTCATTTAGTTGTACTTCCCCAAATCACTAGATTTGTTAGAACCTCCCTATATGATGACAAAATAATCCTAACTCCAAAATCTACAACACATATTTCAGACTTACTCGATCATCACAACTCAATAAGTTTCAGTTTGACTTCACAATTTTCATCATTGTATATAGTTATTTCAATCAATCACATAAAATCCCAATATTTGATTTACACTACTTACAATACACAGTCTAGTCTCATCAATCACATAATAAGGAATCAATTAGGTGCACTTTTAAGTAACATCAGAATTTCAATCAAGTAGACAAGAACACTCAAATAAATATCATTCATACAATAACAATTAGTATAGGTTTCATAATCAAATAACACGCAATCTTAATATAAATTAATTCGCAATAATTCTATAGGTTTCTAAATTATATTTTAGTCCTCACTATTACCATGCATATATTATTAATTAATTACTATTACTGAATAGGGCTTAACCGTACGTAGTAAGCCCCAGATGAATATCTGGGAATTTCGGTATTCCCGTTCATCCCACGTTATTTTATACTCATAAAGTCGAACCTCCTCTCACCCCTTACCTCGACTGAAGATTTCGTCCAATGAATCTGATATGCTAACGGTTCCTATCTTTGTCAGTCGTCGTCTCTAATAATCCGCGAGAGAGTTATAGCCACACAACCACCAAATACAAATAATTACTTACTATAAATAAATGAATAAAAAAATAAAAAAAATAAGTAAATAATAAAATAAATAAATAAATAAATAAGAAAATAAATAAATAAATTATCTAAATAAATAAATAATTAAATAAATAAGTAAAAAAATAAATAGATTATCTACTATTTGTAATACAAGCCAACAATATATTTAATGTGGTTAAAACATACAAATTACTATAATCAGATTTTGTTTAAAATTAAATACGATAAAGAGAACTTAATATATATCATGTATACATGTATAACTAAGTAGGATTAAAAATGGGCTAAATATAGCGTGTTTATGTGTATGACTAAACAATATAAAAGGAATTAATTAAACGTGTTTATATATATACCTAAACAGGATAAAAGGAATTAAGTAAACATGTTTATATACATACACATAGTTTTGATCTTCAAATAGGCATATATATATATATATATATATATCATGAATGCATGTACTAATATTTATTTAGTTACAGATTATTACTGCCCACATTCAATATTATATTATAATTAAAATGAACTAAACTCTTTAGATGTGCAACTAAATTAGACTCTATGATGTAAAACAAGATTTAACTTGTAGTGCATTTCATGATATATAATTAGGGTACATACTGTTTATCTTGAGGAGAGGGTATATACTAAACATTGTGAGGGAATAGTATATGTTGTTTTATTTTGTCCTTACCGACAATTATTCACACGGTAATTAGCAGAAACTGTGGTTTCGTTAATCAACACTAATTGCTTACTTATCAGATATTTAAATTTAATTATTTATTTAAACTCAATATGATATACTAAAAAAAAGTATGTTAATAATAGTATTGTATGTAGCATTAAGAAATACTAATAACATGAACTATGAAATAACAGAAACAAACATGTCAAAAAAATAAATAAATTAAATTAAATAAAGCGATATGTGCAAGTTTTTTGTTTTTGAAATATGCAAGACTCATTTATTTGGACCATATTATGCTATGATACCTTTGCAAACCAAGTTTACTGATTCATTAGAAAATACTATTTTTATTAACAAAATGTATTGTATAAATAATTGATATTCAAACAGAATATATTTAATAAATAAGATATAGTTAATATTATATTTTAATCATGAATCTGGATTATCAAATAAAATAAAGAAAAATGATGATAATTAAATAATCAAAAGAAAACTCAACTAGTAGTGACATAAATTGTAGGTTTTGACAATAAGTTAAAATAATGAGATACTAACCAGACGAAATGAAAGATCCTGTAAAAGGTAGTATATGCTTGATTCTTTAAAGTGTAATTATGTGATTGTGGCTGATTTGTTAATATGTAAGGAGGGATTGGAATTAAAATGCATCAAAAGAAGATTGGCGGGTGGGAGTCTACGTACGGTGATGTACTCAAGCATGATCCAGGGAGATACATGCTAATTATGGAAAGAAACCGGATTCCTTGTTTGAATGGCTGCGGCGAGGGTTTAAAGGCAGGTATAATTTTCCAGCTACATATGCCTCATATATATATATATATATATATATAAGCTACTTGGTTTGCAAATAAGCCTATCAGTCTAGCTAAATGCCTCGCTAAGTTAGTCTGAATAAGAAATAAGAAAGGTACTAAGTTCATTATCATTATTGATATTTTATTTGGTTTTAAGAAAAACTAAACAAAAATATTTTTATTACTAATAGTTTAGATAAATTTTAAGGTAACACTAAAAATTATCAAGAATAAAAAAATGTGTAGTAAATTATCACACCACATAGAATACACATATAATATAATTTATTATAATTTACTATTATCTATTAATTAAATATTTAGGGTGTTATATATATCACGAATTCAGAATTAACTTAGGTCCATTAATTCCGTTTATGGTGAATTCAATTTATAACTTATGCTATTAAGAGATATTATTAGCTATTATACGGATATTTATGGCACAACACCATCGTCATTATTATATTTTATATATAAATAATATAGTTATTTTTATATTTATACTTCATAAAAATGAATTCAAATAATAAAGATTTAAATAACAACACTACTAAAATATGAGGCCTAAGATAATAGCAATTCAAAACTAGTATATATTATAATTATTATTATTATTATTATTATTATTATTATTATTATTATTAAATAAAATAAATAGATTTAATAACAATGATCACTGATTTTTATTTACATAACTATAAAGACAATAAAAAGACATGTAAAAAAATTATTACACCACAAGAAACACATGTATAATAAAATATCACTACTTTATAATAATAATAAATTAAGGTATAACAATAAATTAGGGTGTTATAATTCTACCCCTCTTAAAAGAATTTCGTCCTTGAAATTTAGGAAAAACTATGACCAACTATCATCTAACTTAACATCTCCATGTATTTTTAGGATTTCTAAAATTTAAACTTAGTTCCTATGGAATACAAGAAATATATATACCAAGACCTTTATAATTCTTATCAAGGTTAATATCTTAAACTAACTAGTATTTGAAAGACTAACTCACTACACACTTCCAAATGTAATCATACACTACTTATTGACAATGCTAAATATAATATTCTAGGATTTCTATAAAAATATGAATATAAACATCACATTTATCTCTATTAAACAAAAATTCACTCCTCATATACTCTCTCCAATTATAGCCCATAAACTCATATTCTTCAACCACCTCATCTACTTTTAACAACCTATATCGTACACGATTACATACACTCACACTACTATACTCCTACATGGTCAAATCACAGGTTAGTCCAACTCTTACCGAATCTAAACCCCCCATACATCAACTTCATATTGACAATGCTCTAGTCTTTTCAGACAACAGCTACAAGTACCATTTATCTCAAATTCCATTTACATATATTGTTCATATCTTTCTAAGTTCGACGATTATATTCTTAAAATTGCACATTATCTATTATAAGGTTTGATATGGTCACTAAAATAAGAATGAAATAAAGTAATCAAGGTTAACCTTTAAGGTCTCACGACTATTTACCTTAAACTTTATCACAAAACAATGAAATTAAATCAATAAAACTAAAATGGGATCAATGTTACTTCCTAATGATAAGGTAATACACAAGTTGATACGCATAACCACACAAACATTTATATAATAATTATGTCATGAAATTATGAAACTATTATGAGTCAAATAATGATTAGAAAAAGTAAAAGTATTTTATCACATAAATTGTAAATAGTTCAGCAATTCATAATTTCATATATTTATTTAAATATAATATGAAAAATTGATTTACATGATAAATTGACATGGTAAATGAAATAGCGAAGTGTGCATGTCACATTTAATAGTTTCAATCATTGAGGAAATAACATAGCTACTATATAATTCAGATAATAAAGGAGAACATATAAATTTATAGAATATTAATTTACTATATGCAATCAAATAAAATGAAAAATATTCTTAAAGTGTCTATATTCCAAAATAAACATCAGCTCCCTCTCTCTCTATTTCTTTTTTCCACACAATTATAAAGATAGAAACAATATTGAAATTTAACTTTAT
Organism: Cicer arietinum; assembly: GCF_000331145.2. Classification (NCBI taxonomy): domain Eukaryota; kingdom Viridiplantae; phylum Streptophyta; class Magnoliopsida; order Fabales; family Fabaceae; genus Cicer; species Cicer arietinum. The sequence continues at coordinate 40,435,668 of NC_021165.2, forward strand.
CTCAAAAACCTTAGCATGGCTAAGTTGCATTATTAGCGCATTAATTTAAATAAACCAAATATATTGAACAAATTATTGAATAAATAAAATATATAATATGATTAACACAAGTGTAAAGTATATAAAAAAAATATTGATCCATTAAATAAATTTCATCTTCGGAGTTTATTTTCACTCCAAGCATCATAACCGTTAGTCTTCTTACTTAGCTCCCTTAACAATTTGAGATTTCAAAAAAATCCTAACTTAAGCTTTGGTGTCCTATTCAATATAATCAAATACCTTTACGGTTTCTAGCAAAATTAGTTCACAAATCAGAAAAATAAAACATGAGTCTACCTGAAATAGAATGATCACAAATATTAAATTTTGTTTTTCCAGTCGATCAACAACACTCAATATAATTTTCTTAGGTACCACTCTCTTACAAGCTAAGAATCAAGTTCATACTTTCTTCAAAAAGAGAAAAATATTTCTTACCAATATGATTGATATTAGTTTGAGCTCCTAAGAATCAACACTATGTTCTTCCCCTTTTTTCTTTCGTTGAACTCAACAAGGACCATACTCATAAACCCTTAAGGTAAAGATTATTAGTTCATGTTCCTTCCACTAATCTTAATTTAAGGGTATCTATTTATCTAATATACTACACAATTACATGCTTTAAACTTGAACACATCACAAGCTTCACCAAGATCAACAATACTAAAATGGGACAAGTCTAACTTTCTAGAGACAAGGTCACACATAGGTAAATACACATAACACTCATGAAGTACAAAATATCATGACAATCTTACTTCTATGACCCTACTAAAATCTCATTTCCATAAATAAACTCCAAAAAGAATCATTCCTATAACACATCTATCAACCACATATCAATCTTAACTTCCTTGCAATACTCAAAAATCCTTGTAAGTATTTATTATCCATTCAATGTTGACTACCAAATACTTTTGAGATCACAACTTAACTTTTCCTAAACTTCTCGAGTCAAAACAAACTAAGAACCTTATGCATGATCCATTAAGCCCCTCAACCATTCACTGTATAATTTTTTCTTACTAGGATCATCTAAGCCTTGCACTTCTTATTTCGACTACTTATCAAAATAACCCAACATATTTATTTAAATAAATAAACACTTATCTTTAATATCTTCCTAAGAATTTTAACCTAAAGTCAACACAGTAAGACATTGAAAACAATGAACATCTCCATCGTAACAATTAATACTCTTATAAGTTAATAAACATGTGGAAAGTATAGATAGTGTTAGGCATACGAAAGATAGCTACTCTTACAAAAATTAAAACAAGTAAAACTTGACTACCAATGGCTTCAACATTTCTTGTCGCAACACCATTGTTCCATCAATCAATGATCTCAACCAACCTAAAATTGGTAAGCTACCATTATACAGAATGCAAACAAAGAAGCAAAAATAATCCACCTGAAATACCCAAAAATACGTTTGCACAACAAAAGCACAACAAATTGCTCTCTTAGAACAAAGTCATTGCATAGTAATAGTATAAAAAAAAAACGAATCATCAATTAATGAAGTTAGTATGAGCACACTGAACATATGACCCACGGTCTGATTGGACAAACCTGCTCTGATACCACTAATGTGACACCCTAAACCCCAAATTAATATCACCTTTTTATTTTACATTTTATTTTTAAAATAATGAAATTCTAAAAAAATAAATAAATAAACTTTCAAACATTTTTCTTTTTAAAGGTAAGGAGTATCACGTAATCATAAACATGTCACATTAATCCAAAATTTTGGTCAAACTAAACAATTCGAAATCATAACAGTAGTAAACAAAATCATTTTTGAAGCACACATACATAAGTTTAATGATAAATATAAATGTAGTCCCAACCCGATGTCACTATCAAAGCGGGAATTCCCAAATTAAAAGACGTTAACAAAAAAATATATATAATAAAAGCCTTCAAGACAAGATGGCCTCTGCCATTCTGATGGTACAAGTCATCACCTGCAGCTTGCAACTCGTCTGCGTCCATCCCAAACGCCAAACACAAACATAAAGGGGTGAGTATCGAAATTATGTAATAGTATAAGATAAACGAGGAGAACACACAATTAGTCAAATAAGCACAAACATGAGAAACACTCAAGATCACAATATCAAAGGTTAATCTAAATCAATCACAATAAAGCGACCACAAGGATGAAATGTTATACATGTCCTATACTCTATACTTCTTCATCATTTGGTACCATTCTACTCTGAAGTACTTGGTTAGAAGGTCTGATACTATGCCACTACAAGAGTGTACGGACAATTCATGAATGGCCAAGTCCTCATAGATCCCCTCAACTCAACCTGAGATACATATATGCGACAGTCGGGGTACTCTTGTGTTGCATGGTAGTTCCCGACCTTAGGGAATAACCCACTAATCCACTTAGGAATTCCCCACTAATTAAACGTGTTTATATATATATATACCTAAACAGGATAAAAGGGATTAAGTAAACATGTTTATATACATACACATAGTTTTGATCTTCAGATAGGCACATATATATATATATATATATATATATATATATATCTCATGAATGCATGTACTAATATTTATTTAGTTACAGATAACTACTGCCTATATTCAATATTATATTATAATTAAAATGAACTAAACTCTTTAGATTTGAAACTAAATTAGACTCTATGATGTAAAACAAGATTTAAGTTGTAGTGGGTTTCATGATATAAAATTAGGGTACGTACTTTTTATCCTGAGGAGAGGGTATATACTAAACATTGCGAGGGAATAATATATGTTGTTTTATTTTGTCCTTACCGACAATTATTCACACAGTAATTAGAAGAAATTGTGGTTTCTTTAATCAACACTAATTGGTTACTTATCAGATATTTAAATTGAATTATTTATTTAAACTCAATATGATATGCTAAAAAAAAGGTATGTTAATAATAATATTGTATGTAGCATTAAGAAATACTAATAACAAGAACTATGAAATAACATAAACAAACATGTCAAAAATAAATAAATAAATTAAATTAAATAAAGTGATATGTGCAAGTTCCTTGTTTTTGAAATCTGCAAGACTCATTTATTTGGACCATATTATGCTACTATACCTTTGCAAACCAAGTTTACTGATTCAGTAGAAAATACTATTTTTATTAAAAAAAATGTATTGTATAAATAATTGATATTCAAACAGAATATAATTTATAAATAAGATATATTTAATATTATATTTCAATCATGAATCTGGATTATCAAATAAAATAAAGAAAAAGTATGATAATTAAATAATCAGAAAAAAAGTAAACTAACAGTGACATAAATGGTAGGTTTTGACAATAAGTTAAGAATAATGAGATACTAACCAGACGAAATGAAAGATCCTGTAAAATGTAATATATGCTTAATTCTTTAGGTTAGCAAACAAGCCTTTCAGGCTAGCTAAATGCCGCGCTAAGTTAGTCTGAATAGGAAATAAGAAAGGTACTAGGTTCATTATCATTATTAATATTTTATTTGGTTTTAAGGAAAACTAAAAAAAAAATTATTATTAATAGTTTAGATAAATTTTTAGGTAACACTAAAAATTATCAAGATTAAAAAATTACATAGAAAATTATCACACCACATAGAATACACATATAATATAATTTATTATAATTTACTATTATCTATTAATTAAATATTTAGGGTGTTATATATATCACGAATTCAGAATTAAGTTAGGTCCATTATTCCGTTTATGGTGAATTCAATTTATAACTTATGCTATTAATAGATATTATTGGCTATTATACGGATATTTATGACACGACATCATCATCATTATTATATTTTGTAACACCCCGTTTTTCAAAGCGAGGGTATATTTTTTTTTTTTTCAAAAGTAATTAAACTAAAACAGAGAAATAGATAAAGAAATGCCTTTGGATAAATAATTGAGTCATTATAATTTACAAGCAGCGGAAAGGTTTCTCCAATTATAAATCCAAAACATTTACATAACCATAAATGGTACATGGAACCCATTCACATAAGAAGTCGAACTGACAATGATAGTATAAATACAGTTTTCCCAAACTAAAAATACTCCAATCCAAACAGAAGGACACCTAGTCCCTATACATCATCCTAATCTGATCATCCTACCAAAAAGCTATACACCCTGAGTATCTCCACGCGCCCCGTGAGATCCTCCTAACGTGACTGCAGTCAAACGTTCCCATCTCCATTCCCGTCCGTAGGGTACGAACCGGTAAGACCGTCCTGACTCTCATCTGAGGGCAAAGCCCAGATTTCCACAATAATTGTAAAGGGTCACCAATCAGAAAATAACAGTTAACACATAGCAATTAAGTTTTTAAATGCTCAAAACAAATTTTCAACTAAGCATGCACCTTAACAGGATTTTCCATATGCTAAAAGTTCATATAATGCTTGCCAATTAACAATGAACTCAAAATGAAGTTCTCCAAACATCAAGTAATACATAACTGACCAAAGCATTGATAAATCAATTGAGCAATCGATTATCTAACTCAAAATGAGGACTTTTGCTGAGCCAATCGATTGCCAAATCGATTTGGTCAGTTCTGCTGAGTTTTTGCATGACCAAATCGATTTCTAAGTCGATTTTGTCAGTTCTGATGAGTCCCTGTGTTGCCAAATCGATTTCCAAATCGATTTCGGCAGTTTTGCTGAGTTCCTGCCTCTCTGCCAATCGATTTCCAAATCGATTTCTTAAAAGATTTTGAAAGATATATTTATACAATCGATTGGCAAATCGATTAGGTCAAAATGGTGAACTTCCTGCAACTCATCCAATCGATTGGGAAATCGATTTCCCTGATCGTTTTTCCAAAATTTCATGCATTAACTCAAGTCATTCCTAATCAAGTTCACAACCTAACACTTAGCAATTCCTACACGATTACCACGGCAATTGGGATCTCGATAACCATCATACTTACACACAACAATCAACACATAACACTTAGCATTTTCAACGCAATTACCACGGCAATTGGGATCTCGATAACCATCATACTTACACACAACAATCAACACATAACACTTAGCATTTTCAACGCAATTACCACGGCAATTGGGATCTCGATAACCATCATACTTACACACAACAATCAACACATAACACTTAGCATTTTCAACGCAATTACCACAACGACTCAAATTCAAATCACTTAATCATAAAACTCAAATCAACCACGACTCGCGTGCCAAGCACCCTAATGCAATGCGTATATGCCAAAATGCATGGACTCGGAATTCCAAACCAAAACCCTCCTCGAAGGGCCGTAAATCATAATTGTACCGCCTATCGCAGGCCAAAGTACCAATTACCAAGGTGCCACCTATCACGGGTCTGCACGATTTACTAAAAAGCGTAAACCATAAACGTACTGCCTATCACGGGCCCGTATCGTTTACCGAGGTGCCACCTATCACGGGTCAGCACAATTCACCAAAAACGTAAATCGTAAATGTACCACCTATCACAGGTCAGTACAGTTTACCGAGGTGTCACCTATCACGGGTCAACACGATTTACTAAAAGAAAAAGCGGGAATCGTAAACGTACCGCCTATCACAGACCAGTACTGTTTACCTAGGTGCCACCTATCACGGGTCAGCACAATTCACCAAAAACGTAAATCGTAAATGTACCACCTATCACGGGTCAGTACAGTTACCATGGTGTCACCTATCACGGGTCAACACGATTTACCAAAAAGTAAATCGTAAACGTACCACCTATCACGGGTCAGTACAGTTACCATGGTGTCACCTATCACGGGTCAACACGATTTACTAAAAGAAAAAGCGGAAATCGTAAATGTACCACCTATCACGGGTCAGTACAGTTACCATGGTGTCACCTATCACGGGTCAACACGATTTACCAAAAAGTAAATCGTAAACGTACCACCTATCACGGGTCAGTACAGTTTACCAAGGTGTCACCTATCACGGGTCAACACGAATTACTAAATAGTAAATCGTAAACGTACAACCTATCACGGGTCAGTACAGTTTACCAAGGTGTCACCTATCACGGGTCAACACGAATTACTAAATAGTAAATCGTAAACGTACAACCTATCACGGGTCAGTACAGTTTACCAAGGTGTCACCTATCACGGGTCGACACAATTTACCAAATGAAATGCATGAGCATACACAGACTCCATTCACAACAATCGTTAAGCAAATGCAGATATTAAAAGATTCCCCATTTTTAATACCCATTTAACTTAAACGACTTTCAAACAACATTAATTAAATAAGTCATTAAGAGATTCCCCGTTCTTAATACCGATTTAACTTAATGATTTTCAAAACAAAACGTTAAGCAAACAGTCATATTAAGAGATTCCCCATTCTTAATACTCATTTACCGAAACGACTTTCAAACAACATTAATTAAATAAGTCATTAAGAGATTCCCCGTTCTTAATACCGATTTAACTTAATGATTTTCAAAACAAAACGTTAAGCAAACAGTCATATTAAGAGATTCCCCATTCTTAATACTCATTTACCGAAACGACTTTCAAACAACATTAATTAAATAAGTCATTAAGAGATTCCCCGTTCTCAATACCGATTTAACTTAATGATTTTCAAAACAAAACGTTAAGCAAACAGTCATATTAAGAGATTCCCCATTCTTAATATACTTTTGACTTAAACGATTTTCTCGCAAAACATTCAGTAAACGAGTCATTAAGAGATTCCCCATTCTTAATACTCATTTACCGAAACGATTTTCAAAAACGATAGTTAAGTAACCGAGACATTAAGAGATTCCCCATTCTCAACGCCCAGTTAACTTAAACATTTTCCTCAAATACACATTAAGTAAACCGAGGTATTAAAAGATTCCCCATTTTTAATACTCGTTTAACTCTAATGGTTTTCAAATTCCACAGAAACAAATTCAAACATACTTTCACATTCAAACCATAATTCACAACAACCACACCAATTAACAAACATCAAGTTTCATTTACCCATAATCATACACAATGACATTCAAATTCATTTACCACGAAACATTCATCACTATAAACAAAACCTAACTCTAAGGTTTTTACCCATAACGCACTAGTTTCGTTTTTCCCCAAATCGATACATTTAACCCTAACAAATTCCTTCCCACACAACCACAGATAAGTCCCTAATGCAAACTAAAAGTTTGGAAGGAGCCCTTACCTCAACGTTAGCTTTAACGCGCGTTTCCGGTACCGCGAGTAATTCCGGTAAAATCCCCGCTCGCAACGCCGCTTCCAAATTAGTGCACTAGCACCGTAGCACGGAGGTGAGCAACTTTCCCTTCTATCTCTTCGAGAAATGAGGTTCGGATCTAGAAGAAACGGAGGGATTTGTGTTTGGATCTCAAAACCGTTTTTCTTCGTTTTCGAATCAAAGAGGAAGAGTGGAGTTGCGAAAACCTTGATCTAACTCTCACCCAACCTTGGGTCACTAGCTTTGAAGAAAGGAAGCAACGAAAACGAAGAATGGAGAAAGGATGGATTTTTGGTTAAAGCTCACGTGAGTGCAGAGGAAGAAGATGGAAAATTCAATTTTCCCTCCTTTCTATTTCTTTCCTTTGCTTTTCCTTTCTTCCTTTTTCCTTCCTTCCTTTATATACTATTTTCTTTTCCTTTTCCTTCCTTCTAGTTTTCCTTTCTTTTTCCCTCCAAGCAAACATATATATATAAAATAAATATAACTTAACAAATATCTCAAAATCTAGATATTTATTAAATTACCGTTTCACCCGAAACGCCTTAAATTCACCGTAAAGTATTTTCCGCAGTTAAATTCAATTTATTTATCGACGAGAAATTCTAATTGGCATCGAAATATCTTTTTGATTATAAAACTCCAAAATATTATTAACTTTGGCTTAAAAGCCTCCGAGCCAAAATCCAAAATATACCAAAAATACATAAAAGGGTACTTTAAAATTATGGGTCTTACATTACTCCCCCCCTAAAATTAGTTTCGTCCTCGAAACTATGCATCGATAAATAACTCTGGGTGTTGTTCCCTCATCTTGCTCTCCAGTTCCCAAGTCGCATCTCCAGTAATTGGGTTCCAGATCACCTTGACCAACGAAACATCCTTGGTCCTCAACCGCTTAATCTTCCTGTCATCAATTCTCACGGGTGGTACTTCGAACGACAGGTTATCCTTTAGCTGGATCGTGTCTGGTTCGATCACGTGAGATGGATCTGCGAGATATTTCCTCAACTGCGACACATGAAACACGTCATGGATATTGGACAGTATCGGAGGTAATGCAATCCGATAAGCAACCGGCCCAATTCGTGCAGAAATCTGATATGGTCCAATGAATTTCGGAGTCAACTTCTTCGATTTCAAGGCTCTACCTACTCCAGTAGTAGGTGTGACTCTCAGAAATACATGGTCACCCTGTTCGAATTCCAAAAGTCTGCGACGCTTGTCCGCGTAACTCTTCTGGCGATCTTGTGAAGTCTTCATTTTCTCCTTGATCTTCCTTACTTTAGCTGTGGTCTGTTGCACCATCTCTGGTCCGACAATCATATTCTCACCGTCTTTATACCAACACAAGGGCGTTTGACACTTGCGCCCATATAAAGCCTCATATGGTGCCATTCCAATACTTGCGTGGAAACTATTGTTGTAAGTGAACTCAATCAACGGAAGTACATCATCCCAACTTCCTCTATCATCTAAAACACATGCTCTCAACAGATCTTCCAAGGACTGATTTGTCCTTTCAGTCTGTCCGTCCGTTTGTGGATGGTAAGCTGAACTCAATCGTAGCTTCGTTCCCAACGCTTCGTGCAATGCTCCCCAAAAATGCGATGTGAACTTCGGATCACGGTCTGATACAATGCTCGATGGTACCCCGTGTAACCTCACAATTTCAGCAATGTAGATCTCCGTTAGCTGATCTACCTTATAGGTGGTCCTTACCGGTAAAAAGTGAGCAGATTTAGTCAGCCGGTCCACTATCACCCATATAGAATCATTCTTCCTCCTTGTCTTCGGTAATCCGGTTATAAAATCCATGGAAATGCTGTCCCACTTCCATTCAGGTATATCTAAAGGTTGCAACATTCCAGCAGGTCGCTGATGTTCCACCTTCGCTTTCTGACAAGTTAGACAAGTGGATACATATTCCGCCACATGTTTCTTCATTCCTGGCCACCAATAATTCTGCCTCAAATCCTGATACATCTTTGTTGCCCCAGGATGAATACTCAGCTTACTCTTATGCGCCTCTTCTAGAATCGTTTTCCGCATATCTGTAATGGCTGGTACACAAATCCTACCATTACACCGCAAAACATTATCTGCCCCGATCTTGAACTCAGTCGTCTTCCCTTGTACTATTAGATTCCTCTTCTCTTGAATTAAGACGTCATCCTGAGAATTCGCAATGTCTTCAAGTAATCCACTCGAGATCTTAATCATTCCGAATTTCAAAATTCCCGGTCCGAACTCTACGTTCAAGTGTAGGTCTCTAAAAGC
>NC_021165.2:40449834-40455295 GCF_000331145.2 Cicer arietinum
GAAGGAGATGGAAAATTTTAGATTTTCCTTCCTTTCTTTTTCTTTCCTTTCTTCCTTTTTCCTTCTTTCCCTTTTATACTATTTTCTTTTCCTTTTCCTTCCTTCTAGTTTTCCTTTCTTTTTCCCTCCAAGCAAACATATATATATAATAAATATAACTTAACAAATATCTCAAAATATCTAGATATTTGTTAAATTACCGTTTCGCCCGAAACACATAAAATTAACCGTAAAGTATTCACCGCAGTTAATTTCAATTTATTTATCGACGAGAAATTCTAATTGGCATCGAAATATCTTTTTGATTAAAAAAACTCCAAAATATTATTAACTTTGGCTTAAAAGCCTCCGAACCAAAATCCAAAATACACCAAAAATACATAAAGCACACTTAAAATTTACGGGTCTTACATATTTTATATATAAATAATATAGTTATTTTTATATTTATACTTCATAAAAATAAATTCAAATAATAAAGATTTAGATAACAACACTACTAAAATATGTGGCCTAAGATAATAGCAATTCAAAACTAGTATATATTATTATTGTTATTAAATAAAATAAATAGATTTAATAACAATGATCTCTGAATCATTGGGAAATACGGTTTTCCCATTCATCTCACAATATATTATATTGATGAATTCAAACACTCTCTCACCCTTTATCTTTTTTCGACGCTTTCACACATGAATACAATTCCACGTGTAAACAACCTTCTTTTCCTTGACTCTTTGTCCTTCAATCGATCTAACTCGACACTTTATGGGTAAACGTTAAAATTAAATTATGAGAAGGCACTCTAAAACTAATTTCAAAATTTGGTCAAGGAAACTTACCATAAATTAGAAAACCAATCATGGATAATATAGTCACTTTTCACACGATTGTTTTGGCCTTGGTTTCACTCAAATTGCACTTTTGGTGAAAAAGAACGGTGCAAAATAAGGAATTCCACAAATTAAGAAGTCGGGTATTTTAGAGAGAAATTGAGATGATTAAAAATCTGAGAAATTGGGTTTATTTGACTAACTAAATAAGTGAAACAATAAATCGAAATTTTAATAAAAATGGTGAAAATTTTATGGAACAGTTATCGATCACTAGTGCCAACGATAGTGTTGTTGTGTCCTTCTACGGCGGCGGCCGCAAGTAGCTCTCTTTTTAATTTTATTAGGGTTCACATGGGTCAAACCAATTGGTCCCCTTATTTATTTTATGTTTTACTATTATTATTTTTATTTTGCTAAAACAAAATTAATAGTTACTTAATCTCATTTTTCTCATTTTTAATACTCCTTCATACATCAATTAAATTTCAAAACATTACTAATATTTCATAACGAATATATGATAAATCAGAGTAATTTAAATAATTAACCTTTAAAAAATACATATTACTAACAATTGAAACTCTCATATTCAAAATAATCACTGTAGTTATACTTTTTTTTTTAAACACTCTAATACTACCATCATTAGAGAATACTCAAAATCAGAAAATAAATAATATAACATCAACACTTTATATTAATTACTAGATCATAATAAAATTATATAAAATCACAATGCCATAATAAGTTTATGAAAATAAAAGAAATCAAACACAACATTACTAATATCCTAAAATATTTATTTATAATAGATAAATAATTAAAATAAAATATATTTAGAATTACTTAAATATAATTTAGTGCATATTTCACATTAGTCAAATGCACAAGAAAATATCATGTTATTTTCCAACTCACATATACACGTAAAATCACCTAAATCTTTTCTCTAAAATATTTACACTTAAATATTATTATTTTTAGAAAAATATATAAAATAATAAAATATAATATTTATTATTTACATAATTCACTTAGTCAAATAGATACAGATTAACACATTCATAGAAAACATACATATAAAAAAAATTAATTATAAAACTAATTGATATATATATCTAAAATAATTTTAACACCAAATTAATTTTCTAAAATAATATTTAATTAGTAAAATAGTTTCTTATAAAATTCATCATTTGAGCCTTTAAATTGAAACAAAAAAAATAAAAAAGAGGAGGAAGATTGCTTCAAAAAATAATATAGGAGGAAACTAAAAATAGAAAGGAAAAAAAAAAAAAAGGAAATCAACTATAAACAAGAATAGTCACTTATATTTATTCAACGTATTTTTTATATACAATATTATGTCTATAATTTTGTCTTTCTAAATAACATTAAGATGTTTTTTAAAATTATATGCAAGATCAAATATTAAACATTCTCAGGCGCTCCCCCACCCCTTCTTCCTTTTCTACCAATGAATTATCAATATTGTCTAATTAGATTTTATTTAAAAAAAAAGAATAATTGGATAAAGAAAAGAAATAATAAAAACAAACAAAAGGAAAATATTATTCCTTGCATTCCTTAGTTGAGAAGAGGAGGAACTTGGAGAAGCATATGCCCCAATGTCACCACTAATTTGATATTTAAGTTGTTTATTAGGAGTGGACAAACCAAAATGTCATTATGTTTTAGCAAACCCTTTTTTATTTTCATCAAACATAGCAAACATATAAGTTTTCAATTCTTGATAAGGCCTTTTAGGAGTCCCATTATACACATGCTTAATCAAATTACTATAGTAAAGCTTGTGCATTTTCAACTGTTGCAGCAACACCACCATTAGAAGGCCATCCACTTTCCGATACAACAACCTCCAAATTAGCACCACCAACTTTCTCAAGAGCTGAATAAAGAGCTACTAATGTTGCATCAAATAAATTTGTGTATTTATATTCCCCATCACTCACTTGAACTGTTGGTGAATTAAATAATGCAAATGAAAGATCAATTTCTTTTGAGGCACTTATGTAGCTAAAATAAGTGTATACATTAGCAAGAAGTAGTGGATTACTCTACAAAAGACATTGAACTATTGAAGATATATATGAATTTGAAGAACTACTAAACGCTCCTATTGATGGAGGATATGAGTTTCCTACACTACTAGAAAATTGCCTTTTAGCTGCCATTATTAGCGTCGGCCCCCAACTCCGACGCTAGTTAGCGTCGGCCTGGCCGATGCTACGCCACCAAATTTCAATTTTCAATTTTATTAACGATTAGCGTCGGAGTGGCCGACGCTACTCAAAATAAAACAGACGCTAGTTTATTAATTTAATTTTATAATTTTTTTTAATACATAGCTTCGGATGGGCCAACGCTAAGGTATTTTTAAAAAAATTTATATTATTTATAAAATTATATCGTAAAATTAAAATCATAAGTTCTGTTTTCATTTCTTCTCTAAATCCCTAAGTGAACCCTTCCCTCACACTTGAACCCTTCTCTCACACTTCCCTAAATCCCTAAATCCTTGGCTTCGAATCTGATTCCTAAATCCCTAAGTGTCGAACCCTTCCCTAAATGCAGTGAGTATCGCCGAATCCATCACCGAATCCCTAAATGCAGAGTATCGACGACCGAATCCATCACCGAATCCATCACTTTCAGAGTCGGTCACCACCGTCCCCCTCTCGAACTCCGACACCGTCGCCGCAGTGAGTATCGCTGTCGCCATCCCTTTCCTGGTTTGTTTGATTTCATTTTCTGGTTTTCATTCATTTCCGGGCATCCATTCATTTCCTGGTTTTCATTCATGGTTTCTGCTTTGATTTTTATTTCCTGTTTGATTTTCATTTCCTGGTTTTCATTTTCATTTCCTGGTTTTCATTCATTTCCTGTTTGATTTTCATTTCCTGGTTTTCATTCATTTCCTGGTTATGAGAAGATTAAGTTAGTTAATGTGTTAAGTTAGTAGCAGGTCTGATTTGTGTCCTGGTAATGTTGTTCCATTAGGTCCCTGTGACAATTATTAACGTAGATGTCTGCGTTTTTCTGCGATTACTTATTGTGGTTCATTTTTCTGCGTTTGTCTGCATTAAAGTGATTAGAAATATGGGATAGTTATAATATGGGATAGTTTGTCTACGTTTGTCTGCGTTTGTCTGCATTTTTCTGCGTTTTTGCGTTTGTCTGCATTTTTCTGCATTTCTGCGTTTCTGCGTTTGTCTGCATTTGTCTGCGTTTCTGCGTCTGTCTGCATTTTTCTGAGACTTTTGCTTTCACTGTTGTTATGAAGAACCCTCTCAAGGCTGTTATTGTTCCTAGATCCATTTAAGTTACTCTTACTATTACTTCATTGTTTGCATTATCTCTTGCAAACCGTAATGCCATGAGTAATCACTTAATTTACTAAATTAATTAATATTTAGTGCTTCATAAGAATAGTAACTTGGCAGAATACAAGGTGGCTTGCTCCATTGCTAGTGTGTGTTATTGGTATACTACTGTCACATTAGTAATTTTCATGTAAGAAATTCATATATGTGGTCACTCAGTTTATAAAGGTCAAATTTTCTTTTATATAGACTTATATAATGTAGTCACCTACTATATATATATATTTCATTTTTACGTAGATGATTACGTAGATGTCTGCGTTTTTCTGCGATTACTTAGACATGATTTGTGGTTCATTTTTCTGCATTTCTGGTTCATTTTTCTGCTTGGTTATGTAAATTGTTACTTTCTAACTATCCCAAATGCATTGATGCAGAACCTGGTCCCCTGTATCCTGGTGAATTTCGATAAACATCAAATCGTAGTTTGGAGGGGAAGGATTATAAGCACTTGAAAGGTATGAATGTTGTTAATTTAATTATACTTTGTTATTAATATGGATGTCATAGTTTGGAGGGGAAGGATTATACTTTGTTAGAACTATATTGAACTATAAGGTTATATTTATAATATTTTTTTAATTATATTATCTAATTAATACAACATCCATCATTCTTAATTTACATCTTCCACTTTCACATTTTAATACATGAAAGGAATTTCCACAGTTTAAGTCTTTTGTGTCAGCTATGAGATTAATCATTGAATTGGGATATTATATCAATTACTCCCTCAACAATGTGTTGGAATAGCTATTAGATATTTAGTTAATTTACATTGTTATATTCAACTTTTAAAAACATTATAATATTTTAGTTAGTTTTAGTCAAATCAAGTTAGTTTTCATCATTAAACTTAATTTTATTTACGGTTAACTGACTGACTAATATTCAAGTTAGACTTATTCCTTGTAACTAGTATATATATATATAATCATCCTTGTATTTTATTTTATTTTTACTCTATCATCATATTTAGATTTTTGTATTAAAAGCCAAATTTCACATGTTATTTGTATTAAAAAAAATTTTGAGTTAAAAAAATGTATTAAAATTCTATTTAAAATTCTAACTATAAAATTGTTCAATATACTTAGAACTATAAAAATTGTTCAATATACTTAGAACTATAAAAATTGTTCAATATACTTAGAACTATAAAAATTGTTCAATATACTTAGAACTATAAAAATTGTTCAATATACTTAGAACTATAAA
>NC_021165.2:40455646-40494290 GCF_000331145.2 Cicer arietinum
GCCCATCTACGAGGGGGGCTACCCAATCAATGTTATCAATTTGTGTTCAACTTCTGGCAATTAGGTCTAATTGGCATGTTCCACAAAAAGGTATAGATTTTGTTACAAAAATGCTTAAAAGTGTATGTCCAGTGCCAACATGCTTGCCCGATAACTATTACCAAGCAACACAATTGGTTTCAAAGTTAGGGTTGAAGGTTGAGAAGATTGACTGTTGTAAGAAAGGATGTATGTTATATTACAAGGATGATGACAAGTTATCTGAGTGCAAAATTTGTCATTCTCCTAGGTTCATTCCACGTAGGACTGGTATGGGAAAATACAAAGATGTTCCAGCAAAAAGAATGTTTTATTTCCCTATCATTCCTAGATTACAAAGATTGTATGCATCAACAGAGTCTGCAGCTGAAATGAGATGGCATCACGAGAATAAAAAGAGTTCAAATGTCCTTCGTCATCCGTCTGATGGAAAAGCGTGGAAACATTTTGACAATGTATATCCTGACTTTGCTAGTGACCCCAGAAATGTAAGGTTGGGTCTATGTTTAGATGGATTTACTCCTTACTCCTTACAAATCAACCAAAAAATAATATGATGTCATTTATATCTAGAAGAACAATCCCTTTATTATACACTTGTTTGTTTAATTTATTTTAGAAATTTGATCATATATTACGTTATTAATTTATTCCATTTATTAGGGAACATTTAAAAAAAATTGGAGGAAGTACAAACACAAATTGGCGAAACAAGTGAGGAAAGTGGTAAAGAGGTAGATGGAGGGACAATACTTAAGTTATGGACTGAATCTGCAGGGAGTCGCACTCGTGGTCGAGTTTATGGTACGGGAGACTTGTCCATTAACGTTCGACAGGGGTGTGTATCGCTTACGCAACATTCCCAGAATCCTTCTAATTCTATGACTGGGATGTCTTTAGAAGCGGAGAGGGCAGCTAGAATTAAAGCTGAACAAATTGCTCAGGATGCAGTGGCCCAAGCTCAAGTGGCTACCAAGGTCGCCGAAGAGGCTAGGGAGCGTTCAAAGAAGTTAGAGAATGATTTTGATGCATTAAAGCAATTTTTTGGAGATAAAATTGACGCTTTGCACCGTCAATCAACCGGTGGATCATCTACTGCGAGTCATCCTCCTTCGCATCCTCATTACGATCATAATTTGGACGACGTGTCGCTTGACGAACCTTAAAGAAATAGTTATGCTTACTTTTTGTAGTGGTGGTTGACAATTATGTATTAGGTAACTTTGTATTCGACACTATTTGTTATTTTGTAGTTTCAGAACACATGATATTTTGTTATGTTATTTAATACTCTGTGTGTTTGTTATAATGTCAATGAATGACTTTTAATGTTTATTAGCAATCAATTATATTATTAAAAAAAAATGAAATTCAGCAAAGCAGGGGCTATAAAATTAAAAACAGTAAATTAAACAATTTTGAACTTAGCGTCGGCCGCTCCGACGCTACTATATAAATTCAATTGACTTTTATTTTGACCTTAGCGTCGGCCGGCGGACGCTACTTATTTCGTTGACTACTGATTGTTGACAATAGCGTCGGCCGTCCGACGCAACAATTTTCCCCCAGCTGACGTGGCACTGCCAGTTTTAGCGTCGGATGTTTCAAATGTAAACATAGCGTAGGCTTAGCGTCGGCCAGCCGACGCTACGGTAGCTTCGGTTGGTGTTGTCCGACGCTAATAATTAGCTTCGGCCGTTTTAGCCTAGACCCGACTCCGACGCTAAATCGACGTTAGCGTCGGTTTTCGGCCGACGCTAAATCCTGTTTTTCTAGTAGTGCTAACAAATCCAATTGTATAGTTGTTGACACTTTTATTTTATTTTGTAAGTTGACAGATGTAAGTACTGCATTAATATTGTATGTTGCCAGGAGAACAAATTGTGATGTTAGATCATTATGATTTATTTCATTACCAACAACAATGTACCTAAATTTGACATCTTTTGAATATTTTAGTACATAGTTTTAGACTCCATAAGAAGCTAATGAAACACCCGTGGCAATTGTTTGAACGTTTTCATTAGGGACTTTAATGACAAGTTCTATGTTGGAACCTCTTAAGGTTTGTAAAGTTTCTTCATCAGGACCATAAATTCTCATTCTTTTAATGCCATTTGATTTGAAAAGATTTATAACTTCATTAGCTGGAGGCAAGCTATCTGCCACTCTTCCACACCAAACTCCTATTGATTGTGCTACTACATAAATTAAAACAATAACATGAGTTAAATTTTAGGTGTGATCTATATCTTTATAAAATTTATAAAGTTTTTTTAAACAGTATAACTTTTGGTTCAATATATTTGTGATCTTTATTTAAAGAACAAATTTTTATTTTCATCTTGACAAAAAAAATATCTATTCATATTTCAACAAATTTTAAATCTATTTAAACCCGTTTTTTTTCTTCTGTCTATTTTAAAACTCTTTTATTAACTAATTATGTGTTTAATAGATGGTCATCTGAATGTGACATTCAATATATAGACATTGTGCTTGTACTCCATTATAAATTTCCTAATTGAAAATAATATGGGTGATATATTAATAAATTTTTCAATATTGAAATAGAATCAAGCATTAATAGTTTTCAAAGTCCATACTCTTTCAAGAAGTCACGCCAAAATCCATATCTTAAATAACTTTTTAATTAATTAATTAATTATAGAATCCTTTTCTTTGTATAAAATAAATTATTTTCGGATTGATAACTAATATATTATATGAATATGATTATTTTGAAATCAAATATTTGACATAACAAAAAAAATCAAATAAAAAAAATCAAACCAAATATTTGACATAAAAAAATCAAAACAAAAATTAAATTAAATTTTTATACATATTTTTAATAGTCAATGTTAGTTATTACTACTTCATTAATAAGATGTTAATTTTGTTAGAGGAGAAGTTAAATATATGACATCCTTCTCACTTTAACACCCTCAAACTACCTTATTATTCTCATAAAGTTATTATATATTACATCAAATATTGTTAAATCTAATTAACAGCTAAATAAATGGAAACGGGTTTTTTAGATTGTTACAGTGTATACTTAATTAAATTTTTTACTCATGTGCTTTTTTTTTGTTGAAAAAAAAAATTATAAATTGTAAAATTAAAATATCATAACATTAATATACTGAGTGGTTAGACAAATCATCTAAATTTATTTTATTAATCCAACTACATCTAAATAAGTGTATTCTATAAATTAATTCATGTGCAATGTTTTTTAACTCGAATTCAATCTAAAATACGAAAAAAAATATTATCATCCAATATATATATATATATAACAAGAATCTGATATAAATTATTTACTACCTTCATTGATAAGAGAGGCACATTCATTCGTTTAAAATTTTATTGTTTTTATAAAAATAATGAAATAATATTAAAGTTTTATGGTCACGTTAAATAAATAAAAAATTAAGCATGAGAGTTAGGGAGAAAGAAGTAGTTTACTAAATGAGTCTTATCAATAACTCTATATAATTATATTAACAAAACTCATTTATTTTTATTCAATTTATTTAGTGGGAACCGAAAAAAAAGTGAAGAGAAGGAGCGTACCAATAAATGCACAATCTCTATAAGAACTAATTTATACACCACAATGAAATTGTTTATAAAGGATGTCGAATATGAGGGGAATGACTCCTCATTGTGGATGACCTAAGAGGAACGAGGAACAAGCCATAGACAATGTTTGGTTTGGTTTATACAAGATTTGGGCCAATGAAACAATTTTTAACAATAAGGGAGGTAGTGGCGGAAAAACTTATTCACGAGTTACAGTGCTACTGTAATATTGCCTTGGTGATAACAAGATCAAGAAAAATACAAGGACGGAGTCGCATGTGCAGAATAACACGGTTGTGTAACAATATAGGGAGAGCGACACAAATGTCTCCTATGCAACCCTAGTTCAGCATCGTATGGGGTAGAACACCAAATATCGCATGGAGATGTATCGTATGAGTGACATGTTTACTTTGAATGTATTTCAGTAGAACTTTTTGTCAAGAAGGTTGGTTCTTGTTGTGGTCAAAATAATGGTAATGAGATAAAAAGGCCGTAGAAACACCTTTTTTTTAGGATATGGAAAAAGGATTTTCCATCAATGAAGAGCTTGTAAATAATGTCTACAAAGGAATGTAATGCAATGTTGCTAGCAATGGTGAGGAAGAAATTGACAAGTAAATGAGTTCCCAAAGAGTCATTTCTGAGTTCTTTTAATTAAATAAGTTATTTTTCCTCTAACACTTGCATGTTAATGAATCATCGAGATCGGAGAAATTGAGTGTCCAAAAAACGATAGTAAAATTGTAACACCGTGATTTTTAACAACGCAAGTGTATTTTTTTTTTCAAAACAAATTCATAAAAACAAAGAAATAAAGAAGGCAATACTTTTGGATGAATACTTAAAGTCGTAACACAACGACAAAAGTCAACAGTATTTACAAGCAGCAAAATAATTTTTGAAATACGAATCCATAGTATTTACACATCACAAAGTGGTACATGGATCCCATCAAAATAAAAAGAAAGACATCTAGTCCCTATATGTCAACCTAATCTGATCATTCTACAAAAAACTATACATCCCGGGTGATCTTCACGCGCCCCGCAAGATCCTCCTGACACAGCTCCATTCAGGTGTGTCCAACTACATTCCCATCAACAGGGTACTAACCGGTGGGAAGATCCTAGTTCTCATCTAAGGGCAAAACCCAGATTTCCACAATAGTTGTAAAGGTCAGCAACCAAAATTAACAATTAACACATAACATTTTAGTTTTAAATGCACAAAATAACCTTTCAACTTAGCATGCATCTTAAAAGGGTTTCCATATGCCAAACATGCATAAACAAAGTTGAAAAATGAAATTTTAAACAAAGTTGCACTGTTGTATTCGAATACAACATCTTTGTATTCGAACACAAGGCTGTTTCATAAGTCAGCAGCAAAAACAACATGTCTGTATTCGAATACAGTCTTCTGTATTCGACTACAGATAAGTCAGTAGCAAAAACAGGATATCTGTATTCGAATACAACCTTCTGCATTCGAATACACATTAGAAAACAACAACAAAAAAACAAAATTCAGCTTTTAAAAGGGTTTCGAAATGAATCAACACTTACACAAAAATC
The DNA here is from genome assembly GCF_000331145.2 of Cicer arietinum. Lineage (NCBI taxonomy): Eukaryota > Viridiplantae > Streptophyta > Magnoliopsida > Fabales > Fabaceae > Cicer > Cicer arietinum. The sequence continues at coordinate 40,460,854 of NC_021165.2, forward strand.
CAAACAATCACACTTAGCAATTATAGCACAATCACTATGACAACTTGAGTTTCGAAAAGGTTTTACAATCAATCACACTTACACACAAATCCAAAACATTTACACTTAGCAATTATAGCACAACCACCATGACAACTTGAGTTTCGAAAAGGTTTTGCCATCAATCTCACTTACACACAAATCCAAAACAATCACACTTCACAATTATAGCACAATCACCATGACAACTTGAGTTCAAACACTCAATCATAATCTTGAATCAAACATGACTCGCGTGCCAAGCACCCTAATGCAATGCGTATATGCCAAAATGCATGAATTCCGAATTCAAATCAAACTCTCCTCGATAATCGAAAATCGTAATTGTACAATCTCTCACAGACCAGCACTAATTACCAAGGTGCCACCTATCACAGACCTGCACAAATTTATTAAAGTGTAGCCTATCACAGGTCTTACACCTCAATTCCAAACAAAACTCTCCGCGAGAGGCGTAAATCCTACACGAGTGCAATCTCTCACAGACAAACACGATTTTCTAGGGTGTAGTCTCTCACGGACAAACACCAGTGTAGTCTCTCATGGACAAACACAATTTACTAGGGTGTAGTCTCTCACGGACAAACACCAGTGCAGTCTCTCACGGACAAAAGCAATTTACTAGGGTGTAGTTTCTCACTGACAAACACCAGTGTAGTCTCTCACGGACACACAATTTATTAGGGTGTAGTCTCTCACGGGCAAACACTAGTTAAATCCTCTTAAGGATAAGATGAACCACTCCACTCATGGAACCATCCTGTGGCCCATCGCGGTCACCACTTAACCTCGTGGCCCATCACAGTCACCACTCAAACATCGTGGCCCATCGCGATCACCACTTAAACATCGTGGCCCGTCGCGGTCACCACTTAATCACATCTCAATGCACCTTAAACATACATATAGCAGTTTTGAACACATCATCACATCAAAACTTAATCACCACAAATCACATATAATCACACCACAATCATTCATAATATCAATTATGAGCACATAATCACATCCAAATTAATCTCTACAAATTCACTCATTAACCACCTCAAATTTAATTCAACAATTCACCCATCACTTTCAATTTTCTCAAATCCCACCAAGTTCAATCATCAATCACCACAAATTTTCACAAAACTCAAACATAACACTTGTCAAACTAATTTTCACAAACCACAACTCAAACACATCAAATTTCTTTTCCTCAACAAATTCATAGATGAATCAAATTCTTTTTCCACGAAAACACTCATCAAATTTCATTTTCCCCCATAAAATCATTAAATTTCACCCATAAAAGCATTAAATTCATTTTCCCCAAATCTACACTTCAAACCCAACAAATTTATTTTCCACACAACCACAAATAAGTCCATAAATGCAAACTAAAAGTTTGGAAGGTGCCCCTATCTTAACGGTAGCTTTAACAATCGATTACGGCACCGCGATTAATTCTGGTGAAATTTTCGCTTGCGACGTCGCTTCAAAAGTTAGCTCACTAGCACCGTAGCGGGGAGATGAACAACTTTCCATTCTATTTCTTCGCGAAATAAAGCCTAGATCTAGAAGAAATGTGGAGGTTTGTGTTTGTGGGTTTTTAAAACTACCCACATTGTTTTTTCGAAAACAAAGAAAAAGGAAGTGGAAAGGCGAAGAGGAGGGGAAGACGTGGTTGAAGAAGAAGCAACTAGAGATGTTTTTGACAACTAAAATTTTCTGCAACTAGAGATATTTTCAACAAAATTGTTCGGTATTAAATTCTTCGTAACGTAAATAAATTATTCTTTGACAAATAATTTTAATCCAATTTCTAAAAATATATTTTTGGCATTTAACTCACTAAATACCAAAAACTGGGCTAAAAGCCTAAGAAATTCAACACAAAATACTTTAAAATTGTATAATTTAGGATTTAAAATTAAAGGTCTTACAAAAGCGGTGGCAAAGAATGTCAAAGTTGACAATATTATAGGCTTAACTTTTAAGAGAGATAATAATAATAATGTAGTCAATGTATTAACTCATAGGAAAAGGATATATAATTAATTTTGGGACGAAGGCGCAACATCTTGAAGAAAGTTATAGGAGTAGGTGGAGAATTTGTGTTGTACAGTGAATAATGAAGATATTATTTTCTAATATTAGAGGTTGGGTAAAGTTGAAAAAAAGAAAGGAGATGAGAAAATTGATGTTAATAAATAAACCAAAAAATTTGTGTATTCAAGAAAGAAAGACTGAAGTGGTCGATCATATATTATGTGAAAGGTTGTGGGATGGTACAAACGTGAGATTATCTTGGTATCTTCGATGGGCTACTTACTTTATGGGACAACAATTTATGGGAGGCTGAATATACTAGGAATATTAATCATTTGTTGATTGTCTTAGTACAAAAGTGATTTTAACTACAATCTTCTAATTTATATTTTGATGATAGCAAAAATAATAAGAACAAATATTCTCTAGTTATATTAGTTAGTGTGCAGATTAAGTTAAAAGAAAATATTTATATCAATTACTATCTATTTTAAGATAGTATATTCTATGAGTAAGTTAGATATAATAATCTAAATGTTAATTAACATGAAGAATATTATTACCTAATGCACGAATAATTATGTTTACTAATAGAGCAAGTCATTATATATTAAGGAGAGATATTGCAACGAAGGTCTTCTCGTTCATATCCAAGTCAAAAACAAAGGATATATAAGTCTATGAAAGATTATCTGATCACAAAAGAAAAGAGTGCCAATATGATCATCTGTCTCTAACAAAAGTCAACTATGAGTCAAAACTTTTGTTGATCATCTGATTTGAAGAACAAGAGTAATATATGAATCAAGCCTATGAGAAAGTCAACACTCTAATAAAACTCGAATCCTCTTATGAAGAAAATAATTTTGAAAATTCTATGAAACGTTTTTTCCTTCGATAAAACTATCATCTAGAAAAGTCAATGCCTCTGGTCAAGCAATGGTGTGCTATGATTTCCTTTAGAGATGCAAGCAAGCGTCTGACTCAATTTCCTTTCATGAATACAACAAGCGTCTGACTAAGTTGTCTTCGATGACTATAGCAAGCATCTAATTTTATCTGCCTCTAAAGAAAGTCAACCCCTTTTAAAAAGTCAACACTATGACAAAGCTTCTTCAATATTCTGAAATCATTCAAAATTTATATAAGTGATGAGAAAGAAAAAGTGTGAAAGTATTACAATGTAAACAACCTCTTGAGATAAATTTTTCAGAAAAATCTAAACTTATTCATTGGTGTCTATGGAAATTTCTAGATTGACTTCTCCCTCGTGACTCTATAACTAGTGCTTCTAACTTAGAGGAAGAACCGATCAAACCACATTCTTTTTTTCAAGCTTCTTCATTCAACATGCTCTCTTTAACTGTTGACATTTTCAACGTTCCACTTGGAGTTGAATTGGTCAACGCCACAACAAGGACTTTCCAATTATCAGGCAAGGATTTCAACAATAACGCTTGCAATTCATCATCTAATTTAATTTACGCAGTTGTCCGCTGATTTACTGTATTCTGAAAAATACTCATATGCCCTACCGTTAAATCCCCATCTTTGTATTTTCATATTCACCAGGTTCCAAATCAAGAATCCTTTATTTTGCATATTCTTTCATTCATATAACTCTTTTAATTTTTCCCATATCTTGTTAGCATTTATTTCAGTTTCAACATATGTATATACACTCAAATCCAACCATTGTTTGATCAACGCCACTTCCTTTCTATTAATCTTCTTCCAATCAGTGTCAAATTTATTTGTAGGTTTATCAGTGCTACCCTCAATTGGATCATACAAATCTTTAGTGTATAACATGTCTTCCATGAGAGTCTTCGAGAGTGTTTAATTAGAAGAGTTGAGTTTAATCATATTCGGACCATTATTTTCCTCCTTCATTTTAATGCACAAATCAAATCAATCGAGCTCTAGATACCACTTTGTTGGGAAAAACCAGAGATAACTATCTCAAAAACTTCCAGTAAAAACACAATAACCATTGGATCTAGTCCAGTAAAAACTTCCACTAAAATAATTAATGGGCACACCAGAGTCATCCTAATAACAATAGGGAGCATCAATCAACAATACCAACAACCTTATAATCTTCTACTAAAGTGGTATTCTAAAGTAACTCTTAGATAAGGTAAAAAAAATTAGATTGTATATTAAAATAACAAACTCAGTGGTAGAAATAACGTACTAAATTGTAGATCAAATGAAACAAGTTTGCTACGCACCTGTTACCACCATCGGAACCAATTTTTTTTTCTCTTCTCCCCTTATTATTGTTGCGACTGCCTCCTTGTTGCTACACGACACTATTCCTTTTTGTTTTATATTATACCAATATTTTTCCTCCTTTCTTTCTTTAATAATAATAATAATAATAATAATTATTATTATTATTATTATTATTATTATTATTATTATTATTATTATAATAAAATTGATAGATTTCACTTGAGGAGTGGCGCATCCAAAAGTTTAATAGTTATTTTATTGCTAATTTCTCACATGCATTGAATGATAAAGAGAGAAGCAAGCAAAATTAATTACTTTCGCATCTAGAAACTTATGGTTAAGTAAAGTCATAGAAGCTAGTATATCCATAAAAGAATTTGGTCACATGACTTGATTCTTTGTTGAAAAGCAACTTATCTTTGACTTCCACTCAATGTTCATTTTGGTGTCTTGTTACTGGATTCTAATTTGTACTCATTTTGCATATTGTGCGATGCTTGTTTTAAAAATACATCAAATTGAAGAAAAAATATATCAAATTTAAATTATTGATGTCCACCTAAATAATTTCTAGTTCCACATCTAAGAACTATTAAAAAAATATAATATTATTCGACAGATAAAAATAATTTAGTGTGTTGTCTAAACCAATTCATATATTTGGTGTTGTGGTATAAAACACATTTTATGTCTAACATATTTCACAAAATTTTGGAAATGGAGGTCTTTAGGTGGATATCATTAATTTAAATTTGATAATTTTTTTTCTTCAATTTGATGAATTTTTTTTTAATTAATGGATTTTTTTATGTTATTAAAATGATTTACTATTTTTTATTATAATTATTTTTTATTATATAATTTTTAATAATTAGAACCGAAGAAAAAATAAGAAAAAGTTGTTAACAAAATAGAATTAAGTGACTAATTTATCTACAAAACATGAGAGGGTTGTTATAATAATATAAATTTATCTACAAAATAGGACGGAGTTGTTAAAATAATATAACACATTATTTGTTTTGTCACATTTACCCAGCCGCATTTTTTTCTCTTCAATTTAATGTATTTTATTAATAGTATTCAATTGTTAAAATAAAAATAAAAAAAATTGAAAACGTGTACATGTCGCATCCCCGGGATGCGACCTCCTATTGAACCAAAAAAATAATTTCTTTAGCTGGTCGCAGGGCGGGAATGCAACCTCTTGAAGGAGTTAAAAAGTTGGGCATTTTTTCTTTTCATAGTAGGGCATTTTAGTTACTTTTTAAGAAAAGTAGGATATTATAATAAATAAGCCAATCATACAAGTCGATATTTAAATTATAAATTATGATTTACTTAATAATTCAATTTAATTAATTATACAAAAATATATATTTCTAATATAAAAATAAATTTCTATAATACATATAAATCGTCTAAATCCAACATCTCGAGACCCCTGAAAATTCTTTGCATCGAATTTGACACCTCATAGCTCCTAAGATAATTAAATTTTTTGTTTTGTTGGGTTGTCACAATTCAACCCCACGTGTGATGTTTTGCATCATCTGACATATCTTGTAGTCTAATATATGTACCCAATGTATGAATGACAAATCAATCTTTCATTCATTGCATTAGAGATTGCACTATCTCCCGTGAACGACCCCAAACTTTTCAATCACAATAATACTTTCAATTCTTGAAGTTGAATGCCTCTGGACGTTATAGCTCTTTTTTTTTTTGTTATTTAGAGGACGTAGAGAGCTAGGAATTCCATTTGTATGACTAAAGAATCTTTTCCATTTTTTAAACTTAGTTCAACTGTACATTATGTAAACTCTTGAATTAGAAGTTGCTACCCTTCTCATACTCATCAGAGAGAGCTTAGGATGATGTCTTGGAATGATTTCCGAGAAGTGGTTATGATTCTTAATGTTGATGGCAGTGCTATTGTAAACTCTGGTGTTGCTGGTTTAGTGATATATGAAAATGACGATTGGATAATTGGTTTTCATGGTCACATTGACTATAGTAATAACCTTCATGATGAAATTTTAGCCATTTTGCATGGACTTCGAATTAATTGGAGATTGGGAACTCTTAATCTTATTTTTTATTCAGACTCCCCCTTGATATAATGTTTGAAAATTAAATGATTCAGCCATTTCACGAGTTCGTCGTTGTTTAGTATGAAATTAAGTTCAAATTTAGGAGGAATTGAAGTGTCGAATTGCGACGTATTCTTGGAGAAAGAAATCAATGCACTCACTTTTTTTGCTAAAAGTGGATCTTTTAAACTTGACTTTCGAAAGATTGTTCCATCCCCGTCGATGGAGCTCACTTCGTCTTTACTTGCAGTTACTTTGAGAATCTCTTTCTCAAGGGAGTAGTTATTTTTAAGCTTTTCTTTGTTTCTCCTTTTTTCTTCTGTTATAAAAAAATGTACAATTGACTATACTAATAAAACAAAAAATAAAATATCACTCGCAGTCGCTTAACTTTATTTCAAGCAATATTTCAGTCATTTATCTTTTTTTTCTTGAATTAAACCTATTAAAAAATAATTTGATCTTTTATGTCTTCAAATGTCAATGATATTATCATTTTTTTACAAAAAATCAGAAAGTTCATCATCATCTTCAAACAAAACTTAAAGGGTTTGTTTGTTTTATTTTTGGTTTTTAATTTTGAAATACTCTTTTGCAGTTCAAATTTTGAAAACTATTTTTAAAAAGAAAAACAAAAAAAAAAAAATTGTTCACTAATATAAATTTTTAAAGAAGGAAAAAGAAAAAACTTTGTTTGGTAAATTTATTTAAAAAATATATTTTAAAACATAAAAAAGCAAATTATTAACTCCGTTAATCCTAATATAATTTATAATATACAAAAAAATTTAAATTTTTTTAAATTTTACATTTAAAATATATAATTTATAATATGTTTTTTTTTGTGTATAAAAAAAATTATACAAAGCACCCCATATTTATTATATCAACTTGAGGGAAAAGACATATGGAGTAAGATTTTAGTCGTTTAGGTCTTCATGGGGTTAATCTAACTCATTTTGATTCATAGCCAATGTAGTTAATCCGAAAGTGCATTACTATAAATGGATTATGATTTTGGTGATTGGGGGGTTTTCTAGTTTTATTCTAGTCCATTTTGGTTCTTAGTCATTGTAGTTCGTCTAAAAAGTGCATTAGTCTCAACGAAATAAAATTTTTGTCGTTTTGGTCTTTAATAGGCTTATTCTAATCGATTTAAATTAGTTAATGTTGTTCATATGACACCCTAAACCCAAATTGAAATAAAAAGTAAAATGCACTAGTTTTGAAAGAGATTTGCAGCGGTCCCAAAGTAGAGTATAAAAAAAAATTCCTTCTAAAATATAAGGCTCAAGACATCACACTTACACTTACACAATACCTTTGAATAAATTTCTTAATTAAAATTTTTTTTAACATTGAATATAGCTGAGGTTTATTAAACAAATATTTCTTACATAAAAACATATTCAAAACTCAAAGACAATTAATTTTTATCTTCGAATAAAAGATTGAATATAACACAATTGATCGATAGAGTTTACAAAACAAAAATTAGTTCATAACTCGATAAAACACAATGAATTACTCCCACCTAGTATCACCTATCAGAGCATGGATCACCAACCGATAACCTGAAATAATTGCGCTCTCGCAAGCGCCAAACACAAGAAACGAGGGGTGAGCTACGAAAATATGTAATAGTATAAAATAATTGAGAAGAACATGTAGAACATTAATTAAACACAATATCATATCAAATCACAACTAACAATAATAATCAAGGTAAATCATTGATACCATCCACAATTTCAAGTAAGTCAACACACAAACCAAGTAATGTTATGCATGCCCTTATAATCTAGTCTCCTCCTCTTTCTTGGGTACCATTCTAAATCTGAAGTACTTGATTAGGAGGTTTGATACTATGCCACCACTTGAGTGGACGAACAATTCAAATTGACCATGTCCTAACATATCCCCTCAACTCAATCGAAGACACATATAAGCGACAGTCGAGGTAAACATGTGTTGTGTGGTAGCTCATAACATTTGGAGTGCAACCTCCAAGTCACCTAGAAATTCCCCACCAGAATACCTCCAAGGTCTAACAATTTTGCCTTAAGGCTTAACAGCAGACCGTCACGATCAAGCTCAATTCAGTTGTAGTTATCTGAAATCACTAGGTTTGTCCGACCCTATCTATATGATGACAAGATAATCCCCACTTCAAACAAATAACATTCAGACTCTCCCCTCGTTAACCTAGGCTACTCACTTCATTAAGAGACCCATCATTGACATAGGTCAAATTCATCAAGGTGGTAACATCATAAATCAACAAGTACAGATCCTCAATGCATATTTCCATAGTCATATATCACATTCAAAGTTTAACATCATAATACACAAGCTCCAACAATACTTGATTTTCACTCACAAATGATAATACTAGATCATTGACACACCACGCCAATTGCAATCCAAATAATTATAATTATTCACATTTCATATCATATAACAATATCAAGGGTGGATGTAAACAAAACACATAATACATCAAATACACAACTCTACAATAATTCAACTACCACACGATCTTCAAAGTCAAATCAAACAACACCGTATAAAAGTTTCTAACTCGTATTTTAACCTCACCAAATTCAAGTTTTCTCATCAGTCAATTATTACTTAAAAGGCTTTAGTTTTACGTAGCGAGCCTCAAATGAATTATGGGAAATATGTTTCTCGTTCATCTCACTTAATTTACACTCATGAATTCGAACTCACTCTCACACCAAACCTCAGTTTGACGCCTTCGTACGATATAAGAATCAGAGCAATTTTCAGCTCTGTTGGAAGCAACTACTCAAGTTACAATCTTTTGTATTCAACCCGAGAGTGGTTTATTATTATTATTATTATTATTATTATTATTATTATTATTATTATTATTATTATTATTATTATTATTATTATTATTATTATTATTATTATATTATTATTATTATTATTATTATTGTTGTTATTATTATTATTATCATTATTATTATTATTATTATTATTATTATTATTTTATTATAATTATTATTGAAGAATGGACTTAACCCATAAAACACATTTTACTCCACTTTTTATTATTATTATTTTCATTTTATAAAATCAATAATTATCGATACTAATTTCTTCAATACATTTTTTATACAATTCCATTACTATAATTTTACTAATATTTCGAAATTAATATTTTATAATATAAAGTAATTAAAATAATTCATCTTTTAAAATATGTTAATAACTAAGACTATCATATTCAAAATAATAACTACAATTATTACTATACTATTTTACAAAATAATCACATAAAAATTCTACTATCTTTATAAAATGGTCAAAACGATAGAATAAATAAATATAATATCAACAATTTATATTAAGTACTAAATCACAATAAATATGCATAAAATCACTGTTGGACTTAAGTCCCCTTAATCCTAATTTTCACATAATTAACAAACATACAATGTTCATACACTATGTGATAAATCTAACATTTTAACTGAGTAAGATTTCAGGAACAACAATTCAACCCTACATACTTGAGACAATTGCTTGGAACTCAAGGAATCAACAAAAGTTGGAAAATCTACTGAGCAAATCGATTAGGCAATCGATTATGTAAAAGGGTTGTATCAAAGTGTGTAGTCTGTGATTAAACAATCGATTAGGCAATCGACTGACACAATCATTGATAAAAATTGTGCAAGTCAGAGGCAAGCCGTTTAGCCCGATAATCGATTGGCACATCGATTGTTCCAATCACAAAGACTAACGCTGATTAGGTACATCGATTGACAAATCGATTGTGCAAGTCACCGGGCCAAGCCATTTAATACGCTAATCGATTGGCAAATCGATTTCGTAAATAAGATTTCATAAGGAACATGGTATGTGACAAACACAATCGATTGGACAATCCATTGTGAAAAATTCAATTGAAACAAATTTTGTATCAATCGATTAGGCAATCGATTGAACTGAACAAACTGGTAAAATCACTCTTTTCAGAAACATAACACTTAATCGATTGGCACATTGATTTACTTGAAATAAGCTAAATCCTTGTTTTAAACCAAATCAATTGGCAAATCGATTGACACAAAAATTTGAGTTACAGGGAACACTCAATGTATGGCCAAATCGATTATGTGTATTAATGAATCGATTATGTGACTTAATGAATCGACTGAGTAATTGATTGTTTTGATCTCGTTGTTGGAACAAAACACCTTAAATCGATTATGCAATCGATTCAACTATAAACTACACATAATCTTCTGAAAAGTGTATTAAAATAATCGACTAGGTAATCGATTAGTTTATGTAGTTTCAAGATTCAAGAAAAACAAGACTTGCGATAATCGATTGGCAAATCGATTGAGCATGTTTTATTACATTAATGAATCGATTGGGAAATCGATTTATATGTTGTTTTTCAGAAACTATATAAACGGTTTTCAATCACTTTCTCTAAGAACTTTCGATAACATTTGAATAACCTTTGATATTGCTTTTTCAGACCCAGAACCAACGAGTAATCAATAGAGAGCTGAAAAAGACCTCTTGAGAGAAAAAGAAAATGATCTCACAAACACTCAAATGGAAAAACAACTTCTTGTGTGAGATTCATTGCAAGTGATTGAGACCAAATTCTGTATATCTTTTATATTTTCTGTAACAAAGATTTTGTAAAGAAAGAACTGATAAAAATCCAGTAGTGAAACTGGTAGTTATCTTCATTGTTGAGAGGGCTCATCAAGAAGAAGCTTTACTGTGATCTTGGAAGAGTTTGTAGAGAAACTTTGGGATACAGTGGTTGCCAAATAGAATAGAGAGAGAGTTTTAAGATTGATAGGCCAGGAGCGCTGGAACATCTATAAAACACTCTAAAAGATTCTATTGAAAAAGGCCGAAATCGTTTAATTTCGGGACTGGACGTAGGTCGTCAGATAGACGGCTGAACCAGTATAAAAATCATGGTGCACTACTCTCTATCCCTTACTCTTTATTTCCATCTTGCATTGTTTCATTGTATGATTGCATGCTTGTATCTTGATTAATTTGTAGAACAATTACTGTATGTGTTGAACTAGTAATTAGTCAATACATGTAAGTGTGAACCTTCGCTTAGAATCAATTCCTTGGGACCGTGATTGATCATTAGTTTAATAAAAGTGTTCTTTTGTTAAATTGATTATCAATCTTGTTGAACTTTTTAAAAACCGTCATATACCTTTTCAGACAATAGAGGTCATATTTTACAACAATCACGATGCCATAGAAAATATATAAAAATAAAGGAAATATCTAACTATGAAGTATTTAGTTAGCAGACTTGATATTATGCCACCACACAAATGGACAAATAATTCGAAATGGCCATGTCCTCATAGATCCGCTCAACTCAACCCGAGACACATATTTGTGACAGTAGAGGTAAATGTGTGTTGCATGATAGCTTCCGACATTTGGAATACTACCTCGAAGTCACCTAGGAGTTCTCCACCCAAATACTTCCAAGATCTAAAAATCTTGCCGTAAGGCTAAAAAGTAGACCACAATGAGTCATTCAGTTGTACTTCCTAGAAATCACTAGGGTTGTCAGACCCTACCTATACGATGACAAAATAATATCCACTTTTCAAAAATTCGCATCAACTTCAAATATTCCCAACATCTATTTTCTTCCCTCGTAAGTCTAGACTACTCCATTAAGAGCATCATCTTTAGTACAAGTTGGGGTGTTATAGTTTGTCTAATTTAAATAATATAAGTAAGAAGAACACACAATTAATCATACTAAAATGGTATCATCACACAATCATTGCTCCAGAAAAAATATCACAACAAAAAGTCAAAATCACTAAAAGAAAAATCAATACATTTCTGTATATTTTCAAATCATCTAAGATAAATTATTATCGCATACGATACATGTTTATCACAATAAAATGCAATATTATGCATGAGCTTAGACTCTACTTTACAATGTGGTACAATTCTAACTATGAAGTATTTAGTTACCAGACTTGATATTATGCCACCACACAAATGGACAAATAATTCGAATTGGCCATGTCCTCATAGATCCGCTCAACTCAACCCGAGACACATATTTGTGACAGTCGAGGTAAATGTGTGTTGCATGATAGCTTCCGACATTTGGAATACTACCTCGAAGTCACCTAGGAGTTCTCCACCCAAATACTTCCAAGATCTAAAAATCTTGCCGTAAGGCTAAAAAGTAGACCACAATGAGTCATTCAGTTGTACTTCCTAGAAATCACTAGGGTTGTCAGACCCTACCTATACGATGACAAAATAATATCCACTTTTCAAAAATTCGCATCAACTTCAAATATTCCCAACATCTATTTTCTTCCCTCGTAAGTCTAGACTACTCCATTAAGAGCATCATCTTTAGTACAAGTTGGGGTGTTACAGTTTGTCTAATTTAAATAATATAAGTAAGAAGAACACACAATTAATCATACTAAAATGGTATCATAACACAATCATTGCTCAAGAAAAAATGTCACAACAAAAAGTCAAAATCACTAAAAGAAAAATCAATACATTTCTGTATATTTTCAAATCATCTAAGATAAATTATTATCGCATACGATACATGTTTATCACAATAAAATGCAATATTATGCATGAGCTTAGACTCTACTTTACAATGTGGTACAATTCTAACTATGAAGTATTTAGTTACCAGACTTGATATTATGCCACCACACAAATGGACAAATAATTCGAATTGGCCATGTCCTCATAGATCCGATCAAATCAACCCGAGACACATATTTGTGACAGTCGAGGTAAACATGTATTGCATGATAGCTCCCGAAATTTGGAATACTACCTCGAAGTCACCTATGAGTTCTCCACCCAAATACTTCCAAGATCTAACTATCTTGCCTTAAGGCTCAAAAGTAGACCACAATGATTATGTTCATTCAGTTGTACTTCTTGAAAATCACTAGGGTTGTCAGACCCTACCTATATGATGACAAAATAATATTCACTTCAAAAATTCTCATCAACTTCAAATATTCCCAACATCTATTTTCTTCCCTCGTAAGTCTAGACTACTCCAATAGGAGCATCATCTTTAGTACAAGTTGGGGTGTTACAGTTCGTCTAATTTAAATAATATAAGTAAGAAGAACACAAAATTAATCATACTAAAATTGTATCATCACACAATCATTTCTCAAGAAAAAATGTTACAATAAAAAGTCAAAATCACTAAAGGAAAAATCAATACATTTTTGTATATTTTCAAATCATCTAAGATAAATTATTATCGCATACGATACATGTTTATCCCAATAAAATGCAATATTATGCATGAGCTTAGACTCTACTTCACAATGTGGTACCATTCTAACTATGAAGTATTTAGTTAGCAGACTTGACATTATGCCACCACACAAATGGACAAATAATTCGAATTTGCCATGTCCTCATAGATCCGCTCAACTCAACCCGAGACACATATTTGTGACAGTCGAGGTAAATGTGTGTTGCATGATAGCTCCCGACATTTGGAATACTACCTCGAAGTCACCTAGGAGTTCTCCACCCAAATACTTCCAAGATCTAAAAGTCTTGCCTTAAGGCTCAAAAGTAGACCACAATGATTATGTTCATTCATTTGTACTTCCTAGAAATCACTAGGGTTGTCATACCCTACCTATATGATGACAAAATAATATCCACTTCCAAAATTCTCATCAACTTCAAATATTCCCAACATCTATTTTCTTCCCTCGTAAGTCTAGACTACTCCATTAAGAGCATCATCTTTAGTACAAGTTGGGGTGTTACAGTTCGTCGAATTTAAATAATATAAGTAAGAAGAACACACAATTAATCATACTAAAATGGTATCATCACACAATCATTTATCAAGAAAAAATGTCACAACAAAAAGTCAAAATCACTAAAGGAAAAATCAATACATTTTTGTATATTTTCAAACCATCTAAGATAAATTATTATCCCATACGATACATGTTTATCCCAATAAAATGCAATATTATGCAAGAGCTTAGACTCTACTTCACAATGTGGTACCATTCTAACTATGAAGTATTTAGTTAGCAGACTTGATATTATGCCACCACACAAATGGACAAATAATTCAAATTGGCCATGTCCTCATAGATCCGTTCAACTCAACCCGAGACACATATTTGTGACAGTCGAGGTAAACGTGTGTTGCATGATAGCTCCCGACATTTGGAATATTACCTCGAAGTCACCTAGGAGTTCTCCACCCAAATACTTCCAAGATCTAAAAATCTCGACTTAAGGCTCAAAAGTAGACCACAATGATTATGTTCATTCAGTTGTACTTCCTGGAAATCACTAGGGTTGTCAGACCTTACCTATATGATGACAAAATAATATCCACTTCAAAAATTCTCATCAACTTCAAATATTCCAATCATCTATTTTCTTCCCTCGTAAGTCTAGACTACTCCATTAAGAGCATCATCTTTAGTACATGTTGGAAACATCATTGTTTAATAAATTATGGGGTTACTTCATTATTCTCAATGTAAATTTATAACATCATTATTCCAAACATCTAACTCCTCTCGTTAACCTAGACTACTCCATTAAGAGCATCATCTTTAGTACAAGTTGGAACCATCATTGTTTAATGAATTATGGGATTACTTCATTATTCTCAATTCAAATTTATAAAATCATTATTATTAATCATTCATCATCATCATCATCATATAAAATCATGACAAATTTATATCATCACTATCATCAATCAAACATCATCATCATCACATAAACTTATCACAAACTTATAACATCACTATCACCAATCATTTGTAAGACCCATAATTTTAAAG
This sequence comes from Cicer arietinum, assembly GCF_000331145.2. Classification (NCBI taxonomy): domain Eukaryota; kingdom Viridiplantae; phylum Streptophyta; class Magnoliopsida; order Fabales; family Fabaceae; genus Cicer; species Cicer arietinum. Next base: position 40,476,143 of record NC_021165.2, read on the forward strand.
TACACTTTATGCATTTTTATGTATTTTGGATTTTGGCTCGGAGGCTTTTTAGCCAAAGTTAATAATATTTTGGAGTTTATATGATCAAGAAGTTATTTTGATGCCGTTTAGATTTACTCGTCGATAAATAAATTAAAATAACTGCGGTGAATCTTTTACGAAGAATTTAATGCGTTACGGGTGAAATGGTAATTTAACAAATATCTAGATATTTTGAGATATTTGTTAAGTTATATTTAATATATATATATATATATATATATGTTTGGTTGGAGGGAAAAAGAAAGGAAATTAGAAGGAAGGAAAAGGAAAAGAAAAGGTTATATAAAGGAAAGAAGGAAATAGAAAGGAAGGAAAAACAAAGAAAGGAAAAAGGAAGGAAAGCCAAAAATCCATCCTTCTCCATTTTTCGTTTTCGTTGCTTCCTTTTCTTCAAAGCTAGTGACCCAAGGTTGGGTGTGAGTTAGATCAAGGTTTTCGCAACTCCACTCTTCCTCTTTGATTCGAAAACGAAGAAAAACGGTTTTGAGATCCAAACACAAACCCCTCCGTTTCTTCTAGATCCAAACCTCTTTTCTCGAAGAGATAGAAGGGAAAGTTGCTCACCACCACGCTACGGTGCTAGTGAACTAATTTGGAAGCGGCGTTGCGAGCGGAGATTTTACCGGAATTTCTCGCGGTACCGGAAACGCACGTTAAAGCTAACGTTGAGGTAAGGGCTCCTTCCAAACTTCTAGCTTGCATTAGGGACTTATCTGTAGTTGTGTGGGAAGGAATTTGTTAGGGTTAAATGTATCGATTTGGGGAAAAACGAAACTAGTGCGTTATGGGTAAAAACCTTAGAGTTAGGTTTTGTTTATAGTGATGAATGTTTCGTGGTAAATGAAATTTGATGTATCTGGGTGTTATGTTGCGTGATTTGTGTTCGTTGTATTTGGTGTGTTCGTACTTGATGTTTGTTAATTGGTGTGGTTGTTGTGAATTATGGTTTGAATGTGAAAGTATGTTTGAATTTGTTTCTGTGGAATTTGAAAACCATTAGAGTTAAACGAGTATTAAAAATGGGGAATCTTTTAATACCTCGGTTTACTTAATGTGTATTTGAGGAAAATGTTTAAGTTAACTGGGCGTTGAGAATGGGGAATCTCTTAATGTCTCGGTTACTTAACTATCGTTTTTGAAAATCGTTTCGGTAAATGAGTATTAAGAATGGGGAATCTCTTAATATGACTGTTTGCTTAACGTTTTGTTTTGAAAATCATTAAGTTAAATCGGTATTAAGAACGGGGAATCTCTTAATGACTTATTTAATTAATGTTGTTTGAAAGTCGTTTAAGTTAAATGGGTATTAAAAATGGGGAATCTTTTAATATCTGCATTTGCTTAACGATTGTTGTGAATGGAGTCTGTGTATGCTCATGCATTTCATTTGGTAAATTGTGTCGACCCGTGATAGGTGACACCTTGGTAAACTGTACGGACCCGTGATAGGTTGTACGTTTGCGATTTATATTTTAGTAAATCGTGTTGACCCGTGATAGGTGACACCATGGTAACTGTACTGACCCGTGATAGGTGGTACATTTACGATTTACATTTTTGGTGGATTGTGCTGACCCGTGATAGGTGGCACCTCGGTAAACAGTACTGGTCTGTGATAGGCGGTACGTTTACGATTCCCGCTTTTTCTTTTAGTAAATCGTGTTGACCCGTGATAGGTGACACCATGGTAACTGTACTGACCCGTGATAGGTGGTACATTTACGATTTACATTTTTGGTGAATTGTGTTGACCCGTGATAGGTGGCACCTCGGTAAACAGTATTGGTCTGTGATAGGCGGTACGTTTACGATTCCCGCTTTTTCTTTTAGTAAATCGTGTTGACCCGTGATAGGTGACACCATGGTAACTGTACTGACCCGTGATAGGTGGTACATTTACGATTTCCGCTTTTTCTTTTAGTAAATCGTGTTGACCCGTGATAGGTGACACCTCGGTAAACTGTACTGACCCGTGATAGGTGGTACGTTTATGATTTACGCATTTTAGTAAATCGTGCTGACCCGTGATAGGTGGCACCTCGGTAATTGGTACTTTGGCCTGCGATAGGCGGTACAATTATGATTTACGGCCCTTCGAGGAGGGTTTTGGTTTGGAATTCCGAGTCCATGCATTTTGGCATATACGCATTGCATTAGGGTGCTTGGCACGCGAGTCGTGGTTGATTTGAGTTTTATGATTAAGTGATTTGAATTTGAGTCGTTGTGGTAATTGCGTTGAAAATGCTAAGTGTTATGTGTTGATTGTTGTGTGTAAGTATGATGGTTATCGAGATCCCAATTGCCGTGGTAATCGTGTAGGAATTGCTAAGTGTTAGGTTGTGAACTTGATTAGGAATGACTTGAGTAAATGCATGAATTTTTGGAAAAACGATCAGGGAAATCGATTTCCCAATCGATTGGATGAGTTGCAGGAAGTTCACCATTTTGACCTAATCGATTTGCCAATCGATTGTATAAATATGTCTTTCAAAATCTTTTAAGAAATCGATTTGGAAATCGATTGGCAGAGAGGCAGGAACTCAGCAAAACTGCCAAAATCGATTTGGAAATCGATTTGGCAACACAGGGACTCATCAGAACTGACAAAATCGACTTAGAAATCGATTTGGTCATGCAGAAACTCAGCAGAACTGACCAAATCGATTTGGCAATCGATTGGCTCAGCAAAAGTCCTTATTTTGAGTTAGATAATCGATTGCTCAATTGATTTATCAATGCTTTGGTCAGTTATGTATTACTTGATGGTTTGAGAACTTCATTTTGAGTTCATTGTTTATTGGCAAGCATTATATGAACTTTTAGCATATGGAAAATCCTTTTAAGGTGCATGCTTAGTTGAAAGGTTATTTTGTGCATTTAAAACTTAAATGTTATGTGTTATCTGTTAATTTCGGTTGGTGACCCTTTACAACTATTGTGGAAATCTGGGCTTTGCCCTCAGATGAGAGTCAGGACGATCCTACCGGTTCGTACCCTACGGACGGGAATGGAGATGGGAACGCTTGACTGCAGCTACGTTAGGAGGATGTCACGGGGCGCGTGGAGATCACTCAGGGTGTTTAAGTTGTTTTCTAAAATGATCAGACTAGGTTGTCCCAGAGGGAAATGATGTCTTCCTTTTGGGTTGCGTTTATTTTTAAACTGGAAGACTGAACTACTTTTGTTATGTAAACATTTTTGAATTCATGGATTGAGAATTTTTCCGCTGCTTGTAAATTCTGTTGACTTAATCGTCGTTGTGTTTCGACTTAAATATTTATCCAAATGTATTTTACCTTATTTAATTCTCTGTTTTATTTTAATTCTTTTTTAAAAAAGAAATACACCCTCGCTTAGAAAAACGGGGTGTTACATCATTCATCATCGTCATCACATAAACTTATCACAAATTTATAGCATCACATAAACTCATCTAATCAAACATATGCACAAAATCATTCGACAACAATATCACAATAATATCAAATACCACACATTCAACGAAATTAAATCAATCAACATCTTATAAATGTTTATATTCTACATTTTAACATCACAAATTCCATATTTGCACATTAATTAACTTATAAATTTATCCGTCAAAGTGCTACTGCCGTACATAGTGAGCCCGAATGATGAATCGTTGGGAAATACGGTTTTCCTATTCATCTCACATTATATTATACTCAAGAATGCAAACGTTTTCTCACCCTTTACCTTATTTCGACGTTTTCACACGCAAATACGAGTCCACAAGCAAAAAGTATTTGTTCATTGACTCTTTGTCCTTTACTCAAGTAAACTTACCCTAAATTGGAAAATAATTAGTGGATAATATAGTTATTGTTCACACGGTCGATTCGATGTTGACTTCACTCAAATCAGACTTATTGTGAAGAAAAACGATGCAAAATAAAAAATTCCGTAAACAGAGAAGTCGTGTATTTTAGAGAGAAGTTGAGATGATTAAAAATATGAGAAAGTGGGTAAATTAATTGAATCAATGGAGGAAAGAACATAGTGAAACTTGGACAAAAATGGAAAAAGTTTTTTGGACAATGTCATTGTAACACTCCAAATTTTATAATAAATATTTTATGAATGAAATAGGATTTTAAATAATTAATTTGGTGTTAAAACTATTTTAGAATATATGTGGATAGATTTTGTGACTAATTTTCGTTATATGGATGTTTTCTATGTACATATTTGTCTTAGTAAGTGATATAAATAACAAATATTATGTTTTATTATTTTATATATTTTTCTATAAATAATAGTATTTTAGTGTACATAGTTTAAGGTATAAGATTTTAGACGATTCTACGTGACATGCCCGTGTCTTTTAAACAAAAAAATAATAATAATACTAATAATTAATAATAGTAATAATAATAATAGTAATAATAATAATAATAATAATAATAATAATAATAATAATAATAATAATAATAAATAAATAAATAAATAAATAAAACCCACCAACTATCCATTCCCACTCTCTTTCTATTTCTCTCCCTCATTTTCTCCTCTTCCTTCTCTCCCTCTCAGCAACCCCATCCTTCCCCATTTTCATTTTTCTTTTCTTTTCTTTTCTTTTTCTTCTCCTTCTTCTTCTTCCTCTCACTTAAAGCCACAATAAACTCATGGAAATAGCATACATTCCCTAAGCAAGCCTCCTCATATTTTCACACGTTCTTCGGTATAATTCTTGGGTTAGGGTTTCTCCTCTAAAGAAGGAGAAGAGTACCCATCTCTTGAGAGTTGTTTATTGAGACTCATTGAGGTAAATGCACAACTCTAATACTAGTATGAATATACAGAAAAATGTAGTTTTGAGTAAAAACCTTATTTTATGCTTAGAGTAGATTTAAATTATTTTTATGATTTCCTAGAGTTAGAGAAATTTAGAATAATTTTTCTAAAGTCTTGGAAATATTTTTGATACTCAGATTTGTCAGCTGAGATCCTGTCGGCTACTCTGAAAGTTGTTGGAGAGCAAACTTAGACGATTCTCCATAGCTGTGAGTTGACGACCGTCATCGTCATATATTTTTTAGAAGTGTATTAAACAATTAGATTATGTTCTTTGAATTGTGACTGAATTGAAAGTGTATCACGGCATTTGATTTTCAGGTCGTGACAAAGTTGGTATCAGAGCTCGGTCATTGGTCCTAACAGCTGCAAACATAAGGTGATAATATATTCTTGTTAGTAAATTGTGTACCCGAGCACAATTTAATTGCAATGGCTATTAGCATTCTATAAGGGTCTCATATGTTGTCTGAATCTGTGTTTAAATTCATCATCACTACCTCTCCATAATTTATTGTCGTCTTATTCAATTTTTGATCAATGTTCTTGAATAGGTGAGAATGCCACCCAAGACAAGGAATCCTACTATAAGGGATATGTTGATGAGTCAATTGCCCAAGCTCCAGGAGCTCATCAACGAGGTCGTGTTTCAGTCCGTGCTCGAAATAGGCGTAGAGCTAATGTTGGCAGACGTGGTTTTAATGTTGATGTTGAGGTACCTAGGAGGAGGCGCGAAAATCCAGCCATGGAAGAGTTTGTCGTTGCCCTACAGGGATTCCAACAGGTTGTGCAACAACTTGTTGGGGTTGTCTTCGGACAACAACAGGAGGGTGATCAAAGGCATGAAAATCTCAATGGTCAACAAGATGTTAGACAAGTTGAGCATCAAACGGCTGTTGCAACAAGGGGTATTGAGGTTACTTTACCAGACTTCATGAAGCTTAAACCCCCTGCTTTTTCTGGGTCTAGTGTGACGGATGATCCACAACAATTCATTGATAGTCTAGAGCGGCTTTGGAGAGGATTGGGTTGTTCTGAGGTAAGAGCAGTAGAATTGATATAGTGGCACGTGATTGGTTTGATATAGTGTCACGTGGTAGACAAGTGGGGTCACCTCCGTTAGCATGGAGAGAGTTATCTCAATTGTTCATGGCTCATTTTCTTCTGGAGAATGTTAGAGATGGATTAGCTCATGAGTTTAAGCGATTGGAGCAAACTGAGGATATGACAGTTTTAGAGTATATTGCTCGTTTTACACAGCTTTCTAGACACGTTCCTTGTCCTATCACTGAGGAGATGCGTGTTAAGAGGTTCATCAGAGGATTGAAGGATTATTTATTTAGATCTGTGGTTGGGTCGAATTGTTCTACTTTTGCTGAGGTTTTGAATTTGGCCCTTCAGATTGAGCAACGACAGAAGGAAAAAGGAGGCAATAGACAAGATTCACATAAGAAACAAAAGGTTGAAGGATCTTACAGTAACTATTCAACTCGCGGTGGTGGATCTATGTTTGGTTATCAAGGGCAACAAAGACTCATGTTGTAAAGAGGTGGTCATAGCGGGTAGTCTTCTGGGACTGTGTAGAGTCGTAGATCAGATTATGGAGCAGCATCACAATCCATTTTCCCTTAGAGACATTCTGGCGTTTCAGCTACACGATGTTCTATTTGTGGTAGGTTTCACTTGGAAATTGTTCCAAAGATGGTAATGGTAAGGTGTGCTATCAATGTGGCCAAGTAGGTCACATCAAGAGGGATTGTCTTGTAGACACGACACACCTATCCTCTAGTTATGCATCAGCACCAACAACTTTGGCATCTTCTCAGGCTCATTCTGCATTTGTGCGTCAAAGTGGAAATTCTTATGTCAGAGGTTCAGGAACATCTCAGCAGGGAGGTAGAGGATTTGGTGGTAGAGGTCAGATACCAGCAGGAAGAGTTCAGGCTCGAGTGTTTGCTTTGACTCGTCAGGATGCTCAGACATCCAATGCAGTAGTTACATGTATACTTTCTATTTGTTCTAGAGATGCTCATGTTTTGTTTGACCCTGGAGCTACACACTCTTTTGTATCCTCTTGATTTGCTGCTCGACTTGGTAAATGTTCATCTTCTTTAGAAGAAGCTTTAGTTGTAGCTACACCTGTTGGAGGAAACTTGCTTGCTAAGTCAATGTATCGTTCTTGTGATATAACTATTGATGGAAAGGTGTTGCCGATAGATTTAGTAGTTATTGACTTTGTGGATTTTGATGTGATTTTGGATATGGATTGATTGGCTTTGCATCATGCCACTTTGGATTGTCAAAACAAAGTGGTGAAATTTGAGATACCAGGACAATCAGTCTTCTCATTTCAAGGAGCACGTTGTTGGGTACCACATAACCAAATCTCATCCTTGGCAGCTAGAAAGTTAATGAGAAGAGGTTGTCAAGCGTACTTAGCCATGGTAAGGGATACACAAGTGGCTGCAGAGAAATTGGAAAAAATTCAAATAGCATGTGACTTTCCAGATTTTTTTCCTGAAGAACTTCCTAGGTTGCCACCTGATAGGGAGGTTGAATTCTCTATAGACTTAGTTCCAAACACTTATCCTATATCCATACCTCCTTATCGTATGGCCCCAGCAGAACTTAAGGAGTTAACAGAGCAACTTGAAGATCTTCTTGATAAGGGTTTTGTTCGTCCAAGTTCTTCTCCTTGGGGAGCACCGGTATTATTTGTAAAAAAGAAAGATGGATCCATGTGGTTGGGTGTAGACTATAGGCAGTTGAATAAAGTAACTGTAAATAATAAATACCCTTTGCCACACATTGATGAGTTGTTTGACCAACTTCAAGGAGCTCAATGTTTTTCAAAGATTGATTTGCAATCGGGGTATCACCAGTTGAAAAATTAAAAGGGATGACATAACGAAGACAACTTTCCGTACGCATTATGGGCATTATGAATTTCTGGTTATGTCCTTTGGGATTACTAATGCCCCAGCACCTTTTATGGATTTGATGAATCGCATTTTTAAACCATTCTAGGATCAATTTGTGATTGTGTTTATCGATGATATCCTTGTTTATTCCAAGAGTAAAGAAGAACACAAAAGACATCTAAGGTTGGTTTTGTAAACCTTAAGAGATAAACAATTATATTCCAAATTCTCAAAATGTCAGTTTTGCTGGATAATGTGGCATTTTTAGGCATGTTGTGTCTAAGAATGGAATAAGTGTTGATCCAAGTAAGGTGGAAACATTCCAGAATTGGCCCAGACCTACCACAGGAGATTCGTAGTTTTCTTGGTTTAGCCAGTTATTATCGATGTTTTGTGAAGGATTTCTCAAAAATTGCATCTTTGTTGAATAGGTTGACCCAGAAGAAAGTTGAGTTCCGATGGACTGATGCATGTGAGGAAAGCTTTCAAAAATTAAAGGAGTACTTGACGTCAGCACCTATTTTGGCATTACCTATAGGTGGTGAAAGTTATGCAGTTTATTGTGATGCTTCTAGAGTTGGTCTCGGTTGTGTACTTATGCAACAAGGTAAGGTTATTGCCTATGCATCTAGACAACTCAAGAGGCATGAGGTGAACTATCCCACACATGATTTGGAAATGGCTGCCGTTATATTTGCTCTTAAGATTTGGAGGCACTATCTATATGGTGAAACTTGTGAGATTTATACTGACCATAAAAGTCTTAAGTATATCTTTCAACAGCAAGACTTAAATTTAAGACAAAGAAGATGGATGGAACTCTTGAAAGAGTATGATTGCACAATCTTATACCATCCAGGGAAGGAAAATTTTGTTGCAGATGCTTTGAATAGGAAATCCATGGGCAGTGTCTCTCATATAGCAGAAGTAAATAGACCAATAGTTAAAGAAATTCAAGAAGTTGTTGAAAGTGGAATTCAATTGGAACTTTGTCATTTGAGGTTATTTTTAGCCCACGTACAAATTCTTCCAACCATAGTTGATGATATCAAAGAAGCTCAAAGTCAAGACCCATACTTGGTGAATATGGTAAATAATGTTTAGAATGGTAAAATTTCAGACTTTTCAGTTGATTCTGATGGTGTGTTGAGGTTGAAGTCTCGGTTGTGTGTTCCAAATGTTGGTGGCTTTAAGAGGAAAATTTTAGAGGAGGCTCATCATTCTTCTTACACTATTCACCTAGGTTCTAATAAGATGTATCAAGACTTGAGAGAATTGTATTGGTGGGAAGGGATGAAGAGAGACGTAGTAGATTTTGTCTCTAGGTGCTTAGTGTGCCAACAAGTAAAGGCTGAGCACCAAAAGCCTCTGGGGTTACTTCAACCTGTTGAAATACCTAAATGGAAGTGGGAAGGCATCACTATGGATTTCGTCACAAGATTACCACGAACCTAAAGGGGTTATGACTCGGTATGGGTGATTATAGATCGGTTGACCAAATTTGCACACTTTTTTTCCTGTGAAGACTACTTATACTGCATCTCAATATGCTAAACTTTATTTAGATAAAATTGTCTCTTTGCATGGTGTACCGGTGTCTATTATTTCTGATCGTGGGGCTCAATTTACTGCTCAATTTTGGAAGTCGTTCCAAACTTCATTAGGAACTTGTTTGAAGCTTAGCACCGCTTTTCATCCTCAAACAGATGGTCAATCTGGAAGGACTATGCAAATATTGGAAGATATGCTTCGTGCTTGTGTTCTGGATCTTGGGGGTAGTTGGGATCAATATTTTCCCTTAATGGAATTTGCATACAATAATAGTTATCAATCTAGTATTCAGATGGCTCCTTTTGAGGCTTTGTACGGAAGCAAGTGTAGGTCTCTGATAGGATGGTTTGAGGTTGGCGAACCTAAACAAGTCGGTCCAGTGTTGGTTTAAAATTCCATTGAAAAAGTTAAACTGATTATGTATCGCTTAGTGACAGCTAAGAGTAAACAAAAAGTTTATTCTAATAAGAGGCGTCGTCCCTTAGAGTTTTCAGGGGGAGAACATGTACTCTTACGAGTTTCACCAATGAAATGAGTTTTGCGATTTGGTAAGAAGGGGAAACTAAGTCAAAGATTCATTGAACTATTTGAAATTTTAGAAAGGGTCGGACCAGTAGCAAATCGCTTGACACTTCAACCGGATCTCTTGAGAGTTCATCCAGCTTTTCATATTTCGATGATTGAGAAGTATCTTCATGACCCTTCTCATGTGATTAATCATGAAGACGTACAGTTAGATGAGAGTCTATCGTACTTTGAACATCCAATAGCTATATTAGATCCCCAAGTGAGACGTTTACGCTCAAAGGATATCGGAAGAAACTACTTGCGAACCCGAAGAAGTCATTCGTGCAAAGTACCCACACTTGTGTTGAAACTCAAGATCAATAGTATTTATTAAATAAATAAAAAGTCAAATAAATTCGAGGACGAATTTTTATAAGGGGAGGAGATTGACACGCCTGTGTCTTTTAAAAATAATAATAATAATAATAATAATAATAATAATAATAATAATAATAATAATAATAATAATAAATAAATAAATAAATAAATAAATAAAACCCACCAACTATCCATTCCCACTCTCTTTCTATTTCACTCCCTCATTTTCTCTGCTTCCTTCTCTCCCTCTCAGCAACCCCATCCTTCCCCATTTTCATTTTTCGTTTCTTTTCTTTTCTTTTCTTTTTCTTCTTCTCCTTCTTCTTCCTCTCACTTAAAGCCACAATAAACTCATGGAAAGAGCATACATTCCCTAAGCAAGCTTCCTCATATTTTCACAAGTTATTGGGTATAATTTTTTGGTTAGGGTTTGTCCTCTAAAGAAGGAGAAGAGTACCCATCTCTTGAGAGTTGTTTATTGAAACTCATTGAGGTAAATGCACAACTCTAATACTAGTATGAATATATAGAAAAATGTAGTTTTGAGTAAAAACCTTATTTTATGCTTAGAGTAGATTTAAATGATTTTTATGGTTTCCCAGAGTTAGCTAAATTTAGAATAATTTTTCTAAAGTCTTGAAAATATTTTTGATACTCAGATTTGTCAGCTGAGATCCTATCGACTACTCTGAGAGTTGTTGGAGAGCAAACTTAAACGATTCTCCAGAGCTGTGAGTTGGCGACAGTCATCGTCATATATTTTTATAATGTTATAATTATTATTTTACTCGCTTTCTATGTTAAAGTATTTATTTAAAAATTTGGGAAACACAACATTTGAAATTTATCTCGATTTCGTCATTTTTTTTCATGGTCTTTGTTATATAATATGTTGTTAGTTTGATTTGCATATATATTAAAAGTATTTAAGTATGGAATTGTTATGCGATTGAATATATTTTACATGAATTACGATGAAATGAAAAAATGATTTTAAATACGTATTTTGGGAAATCAATGAGATGAAGCCACTTCTTAGGAGGAAAGGGCTATCAATGAGATGAAGCCACCTCTTGGTTCTCAAAAATTGGTATTTTTACTTGTTGATTATCTATGATGATTTTAAGGTTATTCATTTTGATTTCGTTTCTCTATTAATTGAATTATTAATATTTCTATTTGAACAAATAAATTATTATATTAATGATTTTATTATGTGTATGACATATTCGCCAAAAGATTGTAAAACAGTTATTCGTGCCTTTTTGTGTTTCCCTTCTAATTGATGGTGGTTGTTGTCTCCTCACTAAGTCTTTGTGACTTACCCCTTTATGTTGTTTTTTTTTTCCCGATTTGCAGGCAGCTGAGTAGCAAGCTGTTAGTAGGTTCAAGTCTCGACTATATTTCTTTTTGGTAGGCCTCTTTGATCGAGGACCATTTTTTTGTAAAATATGTCGAGTCTAATGTAATTTGCAGCTATTTTAGAGTCTAGAAGTTTTTTTTGGAAGTGTATTAAACAATTAGATTATGTTCTTTGAATTGTGACTAAATTGAAACTTAAACAGGGATTTTATAAATTTGGAAATCTTGAAGTTAGAAGGGATACTCTGTCGAAATTTCGAGAAAAAGTATATATATATATATATATTTTGAAATGGTTAGAGAACGATATAGTTGTTTAATTGTTAAGTTAGTTGTAAGGCTTTGCAGACTAGAAGTATAGCTTGTGCGCCAGTCACGACATTTAATTTTCGGATCGTGACACTACGCGTATATGTGTGTTCGTAGTTAGTGCGATATTTTTTCTTGTATGTTTGACTAATGTTATGTGTGCACATAATTATATTTAATTTTTTATAAATATATCTTACTTTAATTATTTATTTTACAAATAATTATCTTGAGGTGTTAGTAATATTGATATTGAGTTTCTTTATTTTTATATAGTTATGGTATGATGATTTTACATATTCATTTTGATTTAGTAATTAATATAAATTGTTGGTGTTATATTTATTTATTTATTTATTTATTTTATCCTTTCGACTATTCTATTAAGATGATGTCTTTTTATGTGATTCTTTTGAAAAATGTTATAGTAATAATTATAGTTATTATTTTAAATATGAGAGTTTTTGTTAAAATTAGATTTATCTATGTTATGGATAAATAATATTGTGTTAAAATGAGTATTTTACAGAAAAAGTTTCTAGAAAAGTAAAATAAATTATTTATTTATTAAGGGCTTTTAGAAATACTAGAAAATGAATTTTAGACCAGACAACTACTTACACCCCTATTTTCTACTTCTGCATATTAATCTAGGCTATTACTAGTTGGACTTTTCTTTCCTACACTGGCAAGTTGCTCATTACACCCCTATTTTTGCCTCGGACTTGACTGCCTTGTGTTGGGTCTTAAATTTTTACTGTCGTACCTATACATCTGCTATCAGCACCCCTCCTTCTACAATTAAAAAAATAAAAAACGAAAATCAGACCAATTGCAGCCAAATCCATCAAACATTTTTTTCTCTCAAATTCACTACCACCAATTTGTTGCCATTTGAGTTGATCCCAACCTCTATCCCACACAAAATCATTCACTCATTCCATTTTGTGCGTCAATTTTATCAATTTTGGCTCTCTTTCACCAGAAACAGCTACATTTCTTTCCTAGGGAGAGCTGTTTCTTGCCATTTACTATCACCACGTTTTTCGTCTAAAAAAACTAGAGTCGTTTTAGGATTTGTCTCTTGAAACCGTTAGGAAGCACTAGTCATTTGTATTTTTCAATGAAGTTGACGTCAGACCTTTCCAATGCTCCAACGAGACGGTGAGACTTTTTCAGAAGTTTTTCTCATCGTTTTGACTCCATTTTTACTCCTAAAATTATTATTAATTATATAACATTTATTTTTGTGCTCCACATAATTTATCAGTCGCGTCTCAACAATTTTTTGAACTCATCGTTTATTTGGATTCACTCGTTGTACGTTATCGATCTCTAGTTGTGGTTGAAAACTACCATTGATTTATGTATTTGAGAAAGCGTCTAAGTAAAGTAAGGGGTGAGATTAAATCGTATTTCCCAACGATTCACCTGGGGAAATTAATTAATTAATGTGGGAATATGAAAATTGTGAGATTAAATGTGGAATTGAAATATTTGTAAGGTGTTTCATTGATTTAATTTCTTTAAATGTGTGGCATTGGATATTATTGTGATATTTGGTGTCAAATGAATTTTATGTATGTGTTTGATTAGATGAGTTTATGTGATGTGATAATAAAAGATGAATGTATTCTGATAATTTTATGTGATGATGTTGATGTATGATTAATCATTGCGATGTTATAGATTGTGATAAGTTTATGTGACAATTTTGTGAATTTGCAATGAGAATATTGATGTAACCCCATAGTTTGTGAAATAGTTGTGATTCCAATTTGTGTTTAAGATGACTATCTTAATGGACTATCATAGGCCAACGAGGGGAGAAAATAAAATATTGAGAATTTTTGAAGTGGAAATTATTTTTTCAACATATATGTAGGGCCTGACAAGCCTAGTGATTTCGGAGAAGTACAACTGAATGAACCTAATCGTGGCCGTCTGATGTTGAGCCTTAAGACAAGATTGTTAGACGTTGGAGGTATTCAGGTGGGGAATCCTAAGTGACTTAGAGGTAGCACTTCAAATGTCGCAAGCTACCATGCAACACACGTTTACCTCGACTATCGCGTATATGTGTCTTGGGTTGAACTGAGGGGATCTATGAGGACATGGCCAATTTTAATTTTCTGTCCACTGAGATGGTGGCATAGTATCAAGCCTCCTAACCATGTATTTCAGAGTTAGAATGGTTCCACATTGTAGAGTAAAGTCTAAGCTCATGCATACCATTGCATTTCCTTGTGATTTTTTATTGTAATTGATGTTTTTAAAAAGTGATAATAATTTTTCTTAGATGATTTGATGTTATAGTTAAATGTATCAATTTTACTTGAGTGATTTTGACTTTTTAATGTGATATTTTTCTTGAGCAATGTTTGTGTAATGATACGGTTCTATTAAGATTGTTTGTGTGTTCTTTTTACTTGTATTATATTGTCATCATGATTTCAAAACTCACCTCATTCATTGTTTGTGTTTGACTATCTTGACCATTTGTTTGTGAAATCGCAGTTATTACATGTTAATGAGTCTTGAAGTTCAAATTTGGGAGAAACCTCGCTCTGCGTTTGGCCATGCGTTTGCGAAATCGCAGTTATTACAGATGATACTGGGAATTAATACTTGTAATTAGTATTGTACTTTTACTTATTTAATTAGAAATGACTTTTTGTATGAAAACCTTATAATTACTAATAAGTTTTTGGAATTAAATTAAAAAATTATAGTTAAGTCAAGTTCATTGAGATTACTGTTTTCATTGAAAAATAAAGTTGAATTTTTAAATGTGTATTTAGAGAAACGTGATATCCTAAATTAGTTATGAAAGTATTTATTTCCTTGGAAATAAATTTTCTTATCCGCTGCAAATTTTCCTAAAAAAAATCTAGTATTTATTATTATTATTATTATTATTATTATTATTATTATTATTATTATTATTATTATTTTGGTTGTTGTGTACCGTAGCGCTACTTTCTCAATTTCTCTCATATTATATTAGGTTATACTTTACTTTGTTTTTTTAAACATATTAGATTATTACTAACTCAATTCATTGAACCCCAGTTTATTTTCTTATCGTATTTTATTTTTAATTTATAATACCCAACTAATCATGTGACACCCTAACTCCCAAATAACATATATAATAATTTATACTAGATTTTTTTGAACAAAACTCACAGCTGTGAAAAAAAAATTTATAAGTAAATATATATTTTTATAACTAATTAAGGATATCACGTTCTTCTAAATACAAGTTTAACAATTCAACTTTATTCATCAATTAAAACAATACAATCTCAAAAGTTTTTATTACTTATAAAATTTTGATACAAATACTTGTTTTTAATTAAAAAGGTAAATGTAAAATACAAATTAAAACTATTATTCTCGGTATATATCAAATACCACACATTTACGAAATTAAATCAATCAACACCTTACAAATATTTCTATTCCACCTTTTAATCTCACAATTTCCATGTTTACATATTAATTGATTTATCCCTCAAATGGCTAATATTATACGTAGCGAACTCTAGATGAATCGTTGGGAAATACAATTTTCCTGTTCATCTCACAATATATTATACTCATGAATTCGAAATCTCTCTAACCCCTTGTCTTAACGCTTTCACATGTGAATACGATTCCATAAGAAAAAGGTTTTTGTTCTTTGACTTCTTGTCCTTCAATCGATCTAACTCAACAATTTATGGGTAAATGTCAAAAATAAATTATGAAAACACATTCTAAAAACTCAATATCAAAATTGGGTCAATTAAACTTACCAAAAATCAGAAAATCATTAAGTGGATAATATAGCTAGTTTTCACTCGATCGATTTGGCGTTGGTTTCACTCAAATCCGACTTACGGTGAGAAAGATCAGTGCAAAATAAGGAATTCCATAAACGAAGAAGTCTGCTATTTTACTGTGAAATTGGGATCGTTAAAAATCTGAAAAATTGTGTTTAATTGACTAACTAATTGAGTAAAACAACGTATAGAAATTTCGATGAAAACGGAGAAAATTTTCTTAGACAACTATCGAGGATTGCTATCAATTTCTTCTTTTTTCTCTCAATGTGCGGTTGCCGCTCCTCTTCATACTGATGTGTCCAGCTCCTCTTCTTTTTTCTTCATTTCTACATGTATTAAGCTTTGTATCATTCCTCCCGAATCACGAGTTTTCAATAGTAATTTCACCATATTCATGACCTTAACAAAGTATAATCTTTTCGCAACAAAAAACATATTTACCTTTTTTTTTATAAATTAAAGTTCATACCTTCAGTTTTAAAATAATGCATAAAAACATAACTCATTTTTAATTACTTCATTTTGTACAAATTAGTCTTTTTGTTCATCTTAGGCTTTTCCTTTTGACATCTTATATAAGTTTAACTATTTCTTCCTTTCATATTTATATAAATGTGTTATATTATATTTTGTAAATACCTCACCCTGTTGTAAATCATTTATTGATTTCTCTTTTTTTTTTTTTTTTGTGTCTCTCATTTTACCTATGGATGAATGTCAAATTTGGAGAGTGTTGCTGGTTGTGGTGTAATACGGTGTATAAATTGTAATATATATATATATATATATATATATATATATTCATTATTGATTGGATTATATGGTGATGATTTGTTTAAGGTAATGAAAAGAAAATTATGCTCGTAACTTTTCATCATAATTTCCTAATGCATCAAATTTTTGAAAGTAACAAGTTATATCAAGTTTTCTGTATATAATATCAAAGTTTTCAAATCAATTAAAAGTACTCAAATCAATTAATAAATAATCGGATTTTAACCGGTTTTGAGAAGAAAAAAAAATTGATTTTAAAATTAGATTTGTCGAAATCAGTTACATAACCAGACACTGGCCATTTAACCATAACCAATTTTTCAACTGATTATAAAACTGGTTTTAAACCAAAAAAATGAATGTGATTATAAATCTTAATCCATATAATGGTTTTAAAATGGATATGGTTTATTTAAAAAAAAAAAAAAACAACGATGGACGCCCCTACTTTTAACTAATTATACATATATTGATATTATATTTTAGAGATTTGTTTAAAAATAATTTTTTTGATTTTCGTTTGTTTACTATCATAAAAATGATTTTTTTAAAAGATAATTTTTAATTTGTTTATATGCAATTTTATAAAAGTGATTTTTTAAACTACAAAATTTTATTAGTTTAATTCATTTCTTACACTTAGGGGTGGGAATAGGTCAGCCTATGAAAGGCATGAGTCTGACCTAATGTTAATTTTATAGGCCTGAGTCTGACCTATGGCCTATTATAAACTTTTTTTTTTAGTCTGACCTTTTTAAAAGTCAGACCTAGCCTGAAAGCCTATTTAAAAGTCTTATTTACATTTAAATATTATATTTTACTTTTTTTTTTAAATAGTATTTAAAAGGGAAACTAATCAAATTATAATCAAATCTAATAAAATAATAACTAAAAAGTCTGCACTGCAACAACCTTCCAAGTAAAAAAAAGAAAAGAAAACAAAATGAATCGATAATTAGTCTCTATACACATATCAAGCTACATGTTGTATCCATACCAATTTACATGATGTTCTACCTATACCACATGATGCTCTCCATATACCAATACCAATGTACATATGTATATACATATATATTAAACAAAAAATGATTCTTCTAACAAAACGATTTTTAAATAATCTAAAAGAAACACCTTTAAACCATAAAAAATGATTTTTGGTTTCAAACAATAA
Organism: Cicer arietinum; assembly: GCF_000331145.2. NCBI lineage: Eukaryota > Viridiplantae > Streptophyta > Magnoliopsida > Fabales > Fabaceae > Cicer > Cicer arietinum. The sequence continues at coordinate 40,493,806 of NC_021165.2, forward strand.
ATTTTTTTTCCTGAAACAAACGGACCAATTATTAACTCTCAAAAAAATTCTCTCAAACAAACTCGGGCATATTCAGTAATAATATAATTAATATTATTATTTTATGCATATTTTTTACAAATTCGTATATACTGTTTTTATTTAAGATTTTTATTTATTTATAAAACCTAAAATTAGAACAACTTCAATGGAGTTTCTAGAAGATTTTTAAGAGATTTTACAAAGGCTAACTTTACTAAAGGAATACAAAAATAAACGAGAAAAAAAGATTTTGAAGTAGTAAATATTGAAATCTTACAAAGTATAGTAATTATATAATAATATGAACGATTCAACTTGAAAAGAACGGAAGAAAAAAAGAACGGGGAGAATATGGAACGCCTACCGAATATGGATTGACTACTAAGTGATTGCCTAAATAATAAACAACAACAACAACAACAACAACAACAACAACAACAACAATAATAATAATAATAATAATA